>NC_026005.2:32881317-33084749 GCF_000442705.2 Elaeis guineensis | reverse complement strand
GATCTTCAAGAGAAAGATAGGTGTAGATGGAAATGTAGAGACATTCAAGGCTAGGCTCATAGCGAAAGGTTATAGTCAGCGTGAAGGTATTGACTATCAGGATACCTTCTCGTCCGTAGCCATGCTAAAATCCATCCGCACATTGCTTGCTGTTGCAGCCTATTTTGATTATGAAATATGGCAGATGGACGTAAAAATAGCGTTCTTAAATGGATATCTTAAGGAAGATATCTATATGGAACAGCTGCTTAGTTTCACATTCCAGTGATGATGATCACAAGGTCTGCAAACTGCAAAGGTCCATTTATGGACTTAAGCAAGCATCTCGGAGTTGAATACTCATTTCAATGATGTGATCAAAATGTTTGGTTTCATCAAGAACGAAGAGGAACCTTGTGTGTTCAAAAAGGTCAGTGGGAGTGCACTTGTCTTCCTCGTATTGTACATGGATGATATCCTCCTAATTGGGAATGACATTCCCATGTTGACCTCAGTCAAAGTATGGTTGTCTAAGGAGTTCTCTATGAAAGATCTAGGAGAGGCATCCTTTATACTGGGTATTAAGGTCTATAGAGATAGACCAAATAGATGCTAGGACTTTCACAGAAGATGTACATAGAGGAGGTGCTAAAGAGATTTAGCATGAAAAACTCCAAAAGAGGTTTATTGCCTTTTAGACATGACATTCATCTCTCTAAAAGATGTGCCCTAGCACACCTGAGGAGATTGAACGCATGAGCAAGATCCCTTATGCTTCGACAATAGGGAGCCTCATGTATGCCATGCTATGTACACGACCTGATATAGCCCATGCTGTGAGTGTCACAAGCAGATATCAGTCGAATCCAGGCGAAGAGCACTGGACTTCTGTGAAATGTATCCTTAAGTACTTGAGAAGGACTAAGGATATGTTTCTAGTCTTTGGAATGGAGAACTCCAGATTCAGGGATTTACAGACTCAGACTTTATGTCTGATATAGATATCGAAAGTTGACATCTGGGAGTCTGTTCATTTGCAATGGTGGTGCAGTCAGCTGGAAGAGTTCCAAGTAAAGTGATTGCAGATTCCACCATGGAGGCAGAGTATATTGCCGCATCAAAGCTGCAAAGAGGCATTCTGGTACAAGAAGTTTGCCCAGAGCTTGGAGTGATGTCATCGGATGCCATACCTCTTTACTGCGACAATAATGGTGCATAGCCCTAGCTAAGGAGTCAAGATCTCACCAGAAGTCCAAGCACATCGAGCGCGATTCCATCTGATCCATGATTACCTCGAAAAGGTTATGTCGAGGTCAAGAGAGTCGACTCCACAGATAATGTGGCAGACCCGCTGACTAAGCCATTGGGCCAACAGAAGATCGAAGCCCACCTTGAGAAGATGGGACTTAGATATGTAGCCAATTGGCATTAGGTCAAGTGGAGTTTGTTAGATGTGTGCCCTAGATGCCAGATCGGCTGACACATTCCTGTACAATCTAAGGGCAAAATTATAATTTTGACTATAAATGAATAAAAGGTTATTCTTCTATCACATTATGTACATGTGTCTGTGATACATCCTTTGAGTTAGTGGGAATGTTAATTCATATTTTCAAGAGTTGAAAATTTAAGGCATGAATTTACATAACTAACTCATAAACTGCTCCTGACCATAGGATCATCACGAGGATGGTGATCGATCTGGAAGGTTGGTGTACGATCGCTTCCTTAGGGTAGATGAGTCTTGAGTCTACAGTGTGGAGACACCGAAGCGAGAGTACAGGTATTCGTTGAGAATGAGAGTACTGAGCGTGACCACCTCGAGCAGTCATAAGGAAGTCTACCTTCTCGTCGATGACTAGCTCGATGCTGCAGTTGTGTGTCTAGTTCTTTGACCTGAGGTGCATCGATGGTTCACCTTGAGTGTGTTATAGTTTGACTACACCATAACTCGATCTCCTAGCCATTCAAAACCTGAGGTGTATGTTGGCTGTAGCATATCCATTGTAGGAACCAGATCGCACCAAGATGGATCTATCAACCTCGGTAGATGTGAGGAGTAGTCCTATGATGATCGAAAGATCGAGTCCTTAAGCCCATGGCCATGGCAGAGTGAAATAATGAAAAGAGTTTTCCATTGGGGTTTCACATCGGACTCGGATCGATCGATTGATTCATATGACTGATGTTGGGTTTGACGAGTTCACCTTAACCCTAATTCAGTCGGGACTCATGATAGAGGAACTCAATCACACAGGTAGCTGCACCAAGAGGTTCATCTTCAGTTCTGATGGTTGCCACCATATACTGCTAGGTGTCACTGGTGGATTTTGGAGCAATTAGAATGATTTTGATGATCGATCATTCTAATTGTCTGAATCAGAAGAGTTCTGATCCATCGAAAGGAGTTTCGATGATGTCGATGATGAGATCACGACATGTCTCATTACCATACAGAATTGAACCTAACTGGGTCACACAAAAAAGGTTAGGTCTGGATGTCATCAATTGGGCTACCCCAATTGATTTGGATAAGATCCAATTAGGTTCAAGAAAATCGTGCTAGCACTCGATTGAGCCTAACTTTTCCTCGTGTAATCTTTTCTGTCTCTACTGAGCCAAATGTGATCTGGCTCATCCAGAGAACCTTAAGAAGGTTTTCTTAGTCTAATTGAAGCTTGTCCAGCTCAGAAAAGGCTTGTCTTAATTCATGAGATGAATTTAAGACAACACCTGCTAATTTCTAGCACCTGCCAATTTCATTTTAGGACATCTGTCAAAAGTTGACATATGGTCTTAAACTGAAGAGGACTTATTGAAGATTTTTGTAGAGTGTCCACATGCCTAAACCTAATCAAATTGGGTGCCATAATCAGATTATGGCATGAGCCCAATTGGATTTAAGTGGGCACCCAAATGGATAAGAACCAAAGAGTCCAGATAAACTTGGACTCTTTGGCACCACTCTATTTATGCTTATCCAATGTTGGTGCCACCTTTTGAGATAAGGTGAGGTTCTTATCTGATATGATCAGATGATATCACTCCACCAATCAAAATTTTTTAAGAATTTATTAGAATTTTTTGATTGGTCGAATGATGTGGCACTGCGCAGCATACAGAAATTATATAAACCATGCTGCACCTAGGGTTTCAAGCAGAACTTGTTTTATGCAAAAAACCTATTAGCTACCACCCCTCCTCTCTTCTCTATGTCCTCCATGCTTTCCTTTCTCCCCTCTTCATGTCCAAGAAGTTGGACATTCATCTGGCATAGGTGCAAGGCGTGGTGATGCCTGGAACAGAAGGCTGCAGGACATCTTTGATAGGCTGCTGCTCCAACTTTAGAAGGAGTTCTGAAGTACTTTCAAATTAGATATTGATCTGATTTTTGGAGTATAGAATCATGAGGAGAAGATATTCTAGATCCTACCTAAGTAGATATTGGTAGAGGCCAGGCGCTTGCATGGCTACATCAGAACCTCAGGCAGTGCTGCGATCATCTACAGGATAATTAGATTACCCTTGAGGTATGTCTATGTTTCTCATACTTTTAGATTTAATTTTGAAATTAAAATATCAGATAATAAAATTAGATCTAATATACATCAGATCTAAAATAGCATAGGATAAAATTTAAAATTTATTCCACCCCAGATTTGATGAAATCTGGAAGATCCTACACAGAGGAAAAGCGGTTTCTTTCCTTCAGGAACATGTAAATTAAATAATTTAATCTATAAATATATATAATTAAATTACTAAATTCTATAATTAGGAACTATAATATATAATATTATATTTATAAATTAGAAAATAAAAGATTTGGTATTGATCAAATCAATACCCTAGATCTGAAATAGTTTCAGATCTAAAACCTAAATCATATCTAGATAAAAGAAGAGATCAGATCTCTTACCTTCATGCGAGTCAAAAACTCTACAGTTGATTTTTTTTATTGCCTTTAGAGACACACATACGTCCGACCTGTACAGGTGATCCACACGAGGCTGCAATAAAATCGGAGATTCGTCGAACAAATATCCGCTCGAAGTGCTAGCTTCTTGCAGATCCCTTCGGATGGTTAATCTAAAAAATATTCTTTGGATCTCTTGGACATTCCAAGAGATAAATAATATGAGGAGGAATAAGAGAGAAGTCAAACCTTTTGACCTTCCTAAAATCAAAATTAATATTTAATAGAAAAGGATCCTAAGAGAAGACAGATCTTCTCCTTCAGTACATCAACAATTGATATCCTGAAAATATATCTATGCTAGGACTTGAGAAGACCTTCTTCTCTTGATATTTTTTTTAGTTTTTAGATCTTATGACATCTGATTTTTCTCATAGAAAAATCTCATGATTTATGGAGAAGAAGGGTTCTAAAAGAAACCTTAAGAAAAGACCTTCTTTTCTTCTTCTTCTTCCATCAGAACATGATCATATCATGTCCAAAATAAGATCACCATGCTCCAACTCTTTGTAGCATGAATTTACCATGCCATCCCTCTTTCTCTTTCAAATTTTTTATCATATAAAAAATATAAAATAAAAAGATAATAATATGAAAGAAAAAATAATAAGAGAAGACAATCTTCTCTCTTACCTTTCTCTCTACAAGACATCAACCTTTGATCTCTTGATTGAAGAATTTTCTCCAAGGATTTTGGCACCTCAAACCACCCATGTAATCCTTCTTTCTCTCTCATATTTTTATCACATAAAAATACAAAAACAAAGAGAAAAAAATAAGAAAAAAAACTAATAAGAGAAGACAATCTTCTCTCTTACCTTTCTTCTCTACAAGACATCAACTTTTTGATCTCTTGTTAGAGGACTCTCCTCCATGGATTTTGGTGCCTCAAACCTTTCAAGCCTTCCTCATTCTCCTCTGGTATTTCTCTCAATTTTCCATGAATTTTTGACTCCTATATCATGGCATATGGGGCGGCCTTCTTTTATATGGCAGACTAGGTCATAAGACCTAGTCTAACAAGGAGTCCATGGGGCATCCAACTCTTGGAAGCCCCCTATCTCATTTATTTCATGGATAGCATGAAAATAACCATAAAAGAGGCAACAAAAAGGAGGATAAATATGAGGAAAGTTGGCACAAGAGAGGGAGGGAAGAGTCCTTGTGAGAGGGACTCTTTCAAAAAGAGAAATAGGCTAAACCACTTTCCACAATGAACCAAATTAATTTTTATATTGAACCAGATCAAATCTGATTCAAATCTATAAAATAAGTGGTGTGAGATTACTTTCCTTAAATGTAGAAATCATAGAAAAATTATCTAGAATTAATTAGTGGGCATGGGCTTTGATTTTCTTAGGTGACGCAAGAGAAGATGGAATCCTAGTCTAACTAGGATTCTTATTTAGATTAGGTCAAATACTTTGAACCCAATTTAAATTAATTGTAACCTAATTAATAGTGATCCTAGTCCAACTAAAAATTTAATTAAATTAGATTAAATCATATTTAATTTAAATCCTAACTTAATTAGGAATTAGGTGCGTACAAGTCCTAGTCAAACAGGGACTTATTCTCCCTTGCAACTAGCTTGTCCAATCAAACTAATTAGACTTAATCCAATTAAATTCAAACTAATTCTAATTGAATCATATTCAATTAGACTTGATCTCAGCCCAATTGTTCAATCAGATTGAGCCAATTAGCAATCTAATTGCTATTGATCCTTCTGCAACACTTGCATTAGGTCAAACATCAATCACATTGATTGTTTAACCTTAGAACGATTCTCATGTGGGGAGATTCAGTATAGGGATAAAATGATAATTTTAAAACTTTTTTAAAATTATGATTTTACAGTAGAAAAATATTAATTAATCTAATTAATTAATATAAATTTATCCTACACTAGGATCAAAATATGATATATAGCATGCATGCATTTAAATTTAAAATTCAAATTCGAACAGTAAACACTTTACTGTAATGCATTCAGAATACAATACCTTTGTGCGGGTAGTAGATCACCGCAATCTGATCACTGTCGGGAGAGTCTGATTATCTTGATGCAGCCACACAGCGTGTCTGGCCTCTACGGATCGTCCACACGAAGCTCCCAGTCTGATCGACTCCTCACGAGTGCTAGCACGTTGTAGAACCCTTTTAACAGCCATACCCATCTGACTTATGCTTCATTAAATAGATATACCCAAACCTCGATAGGTCGTCTGTGAAGGTTATGAAGTAAAAATATCCATCTTTTGCACTTGAGCTCATGGGTCCACATACAACAGAGTGTACCAGACCCAAGAGTTCACTGGCTCCTCACCTTTTCCAATAAAAGGTGATTTGGTCATTTTACCAAGAAGACAGGACTCATAGGTTGGAAGTGATTCACAATCACCTACTTCAAGAATTCCTTCTTGAGCCAACCTATTTATCCTATTCTTATTGATATGACCTAGCCTACAGTGCCAAAGGTAGACTTCTGACATATTATCTATTCTAGGAAGTTTACCGGAGGTTTGAACCACATTAACAGGTTGTGATAGAAAGTAAATTCCATTATTAAGTTGTCCAATAAATATTGTAACACCATTCAAAATGATATTATAAATATTTTTTTTATTAAAAATTGATAACCGTTCATGGCCAAAAGATCTACAGAAATAATATTTAATAAAAAGCTTGGACAATAGTGACATTCACTCAGAATTATGTTTCGAGAATTGACTACAAGGTTCATGATTCCTAATGCTAGAACTGAAACTTTGCTTCCATCTCCAACGTTCAGGAATCTCTCACCTTCATCAAATCTCCTACTGACCTGCAGACCCTGCATCGAATTGTAAATATGATAAGGACTTCCGGTATCCAATACCCAGGCAGTAGTACCACAAATAGAAAAGTTGCAAGGTGTTATCATATAAGTACCTTGCTTCTTCTTCGGCCTGTTCGGGTCCAGGGAGGTAATGTATGGAGGACAGTTCCTCTTCCAGTACCCCTGCTTCTTGCAAAAGAAGCACTCCACCTGGCTCTGGTCGGACTTGCGCTTCTTGGTCTGACCCTGTGCAAACGTCCCAGCATGCAGCTGCACCTTCTTATTCTTCTTCTTCTTGTTCTTCTTCTTCCCTTTCTTAAAGGGTCGATGACCAGAAGAAAACCCTCCCACAACATTCACCGACTCCTTATGGAGCTGGTGATCCTTCTCAAAGTTTTGCAGCAACCCCAACAAGCCGTGGTAGTTCACTGCAGGCTTTGTCATCCGAAAATGAGTAAGGAAGGGGAGGAAGGACTTGGGCAATGAATTAAGGATCGCATCCTTCCCGAGCTGCTCGTGCAAGGGAAAGCCCAGTTTACTTAGGCGCTCAATCATTTCGATCATGTACAGTACATGATCAGTGACTGAGGCTCCATCCCTCATTCGAGCATTGAAAATGGCACAACTAGTTTTGTGCCTTTCAACGTCGTCAAGCATACCAAAGGAGTCGTTCAACATTTGAAGCATCTCCTGTAGTTGGGCGTTCTCGAACCTGCGGCTGAACTCATCATTCATTGCCGTCAGCATAATGCACCGAATGGTGGTGCGATTATTGAACCACTTCTGATAAGTGTCTCGGACCGTCCCTCTAATGTTCGGGGCTGGCTCCTCAGGTGCCAGATCCATTACTACATAAAAGATCTGCTCATGCTTAAGGATGATTTTTAATTTTCGATACCAGCTATCAAAATTAGATCCCGTGAGCTTGTCATTACCTAATAATGATCGGAGGGATAGGGTAGTGGCCATAGCTGCATAAAGAAAAACCAGACCTCTATTAGTACATAAATTATAAATACTAAAGACTTGGACTTTAGACTAAAATTTTTTTCAGTATTTTACGAACTGGTAGCCTCAACCTCCAATTCTAGGAATTACTTTAATTCCTTAGTGGATACTAGAATCCACACAGACTACATACGAGCCCAACTTTGGTTGGTCAACCCATGTGCATCTGTGGGTAGGTTCATAATCAGTTGTTTCTCTAAACAACTTCTAGTAAATAATTTTGCCCCAGAACCTAATCAGTAGGCTTTGGCCTCCACTGAAAAGATCTGGTTAGGTCCAACCATTAACATGATTTGATTTAATGAATCAGACCAATAAATGATCAGGCCTGACTTTGGCCGGCCAACCTGATCACCATCAGAAAGACTCAAACTAAATTATCATATTATGAATGATAATTCCATTAGTCAATAAGCACCAGGCCTTTGGGCCTCTAATGATTATTAAACTAATGGACTCATTATCACTCACTTAATGGGAGGCTATGACTTAGTTATCAATATAACTTAATCATTTTTAGGGACCTAATAATTTTTGAGGATTTTATTAAAGGATAGATGAGAAGAAAAAATATCCAGCCAATTTCAATCCTCCCACTGACTTCACCAAGTAAAATTAAAAAGGATTTAATTAAAGTGGCATTAGGAGCACCTAAATCAGTCAAACTGATTTACCTAATGACATGGGTGAGCCCTAATCACCAAGTGATCTAATCAAAACCTAATTTACCAGGTTGGCCAGGTAAGTGAGATCAGTGGTGGGAATAAGCCATTAACTCGTCAGAGATCGAATCACTGCGAGTAGCTCCCGCTTAAAATCCACTGGTCAAACTGCCAAACTTACTTTAGACACCAACCGGTTCATTAGTTTTAATTTGATCAACTTAGTAAATAGGGTTCCACCGCATAGCCATGAATTAAGTCCATCTTGGTCTAGTTAAAGACATGGACCCATTCAACTACAACTATTGGAGTTGAGTCTAGAGTATCCTTGACCTAATCTAATTCAACTTTTGATTAGATTTGACCAATTACTCTAATTTAGTCCATTTCTTTAAGCTAACCTTAGGTCTAACCTAATTATGGATCCAATCCATCTAACCCATTAACCCACAAGTTTATGCAATTGTCTTAGGTCTTATTTCACAATTCTAGACCTACTAGACAACACTTAATTCTTTTAATTAAGTATTTGGGCTAATGGATCAGGGTTTGATATTTCGAAAATAATTTTCAAATTTGAAAGGTTTTATTTTCTGTTCACCAAATATGTTGACTCATTTCACAAATAGATCAGCACATTTCATAAATAGCAATCCTATTGCTAATTACATAATAAAAAATAACTCAATCAAAATAAATCATGAATATTTCTTTAGATCTAATCTAACACATTCATGATAAATTTCATAATTGAACCTTTACAATTAATTCCTTTCGCTGCTTCATCTGCATGGGATATAATTGCAGCGGCACCCCTACCACCATAGGAGACCCCATCGAATGGGAGGAGAGGGCCTTTAAGCCCTGCTTTTCTCCTATGACCGGACGGCCATGGCAACTAACCAAATTCGATTACTTGCTACTTGGATCAAGTATATCTAAATATACCAATTTCAAAATTTAAATTTTAAATTTCAAATTTTAAATTTTAAATTTTGAATTTCAAATTTCAAACAAATTTCAAATTTTAAATTTTGAATTTCAAATTTTGAATTTCAAATTTTGAATTTTAAATTTTGAATTTTAAATTTGAAATTTTAACCAAATTTCAAATTTTAAATTTTGAATTTCAAAATTTTGAATTTTGAATTTCAAATTTCAAATTTTAAATTTTGAATTTCAAATTTTTTTGAATTTTAAATTTCGAACAACTTTCAAAATTTAAATTTTAAATTTTAAATTTCAAATTTCAAATTTAAACTTTTAGATTATAACTTAATCTATGCATGCAAATATATATATCATATCTAAAAATTCGCTCTGATACCATTTATGGAGAGATTCAGTGCAGGGGTAAAATGATAATTTTAAAACTTTTTCAAAATTATGATTTTACAGTAAAAAAATATTAATTAATCTAATTAATTAATATAAATTTATCCTACACTAGGATCTAAATATGATATATAGCATGCATACATTTAAATTTAAAATTCAAATTCGAACAATAAATATTTTACTGTAATATGTTCAGAACACAATATCTTTGTGCGGGTAGTAGATCGCTGCAATCTGATCATCGTCGGGAGAGTCTGATCATCGCGATGCAGCCACACAGCGTGTCTAACCTCTGTGGATCATCCACATGAAGCTCCCAATCTGATCGACTCCTCACGAGTGCTAGCTCGTTGTAGAGCCTTTTGACAGCTGATGCTGATCGAACTCCTTCGATCGATGTATGTCGATTCTTTGGATGCTTCAGATCATCAATAGACATGCTTGAGAGGATGTTGAAGATCTTCCTAAAATTTTGTGGGCTCACAATACTCGTAGCTCACTTTCTCACTTCCCGAACCCCAAGCTAAAACTCTAGGGAACTCACCGAAAACCTTGCACCCACTTTTCTTTTTTTTCTTTCTTTTTCTCTTGGAAGGATATGGACTTCCTTCTCATGCACAAGACTTCTCACGCCCCAAAATTTTTCTCCAAAAATCTTCTTCTTGCACGCCCCACTTTTCTCCTCCTTTTATAACAATGTCAAACGTCTTATCCAAAAGAAAGGATAAAGATGAGTAATTGCACATTTGAATTCAAATCAAATTTTGAATTCAAATGGACACCAACTCATCCCTTATCCACTAAAGGCGTGAGACGTGGCTTAAATTGTGCATGGAGTGATTTTATGAGAAACCTTTTCTCATGTAATAAATGGGGCATAAAAAAAGGGATAAGGTGCAAAGATTGATTGCCCATTCAAATTCAAAATAACCATTCAAATTCAAAATTTATTTTAAATTTGAATGGCCAACCAATCATCCTTATCCATTCATATGGTACATTAAAGTGGGGCATGGAGAGGGCTTGGCGTGAGGAAATAATTCATGAGAAGTTTCTTCTCATGAATTCAAATGGGTGCAATGGAAGTGAGGTGGCGCATGGAGATTGGGTCAAGGTGGTTTAATTATTTAAACCAACCTAATTGAACCAATAAGTTAGGTCCAATTAGACTAATTTAAATCTAAATTAATTAGGCTTAATTAGGCTCAATAAAATCTTAATCAAATCAGAAATTGACTAAGCCCAACCCCTGATCAAATCAGGGACCAAACTATCTTGATGATTAGGTCAACTCTTAACCTAATCGGGTCAAACCCAACTGAATCCAATTCAATTGGACTTGTTTCAAAAATAATTACTCAATCAAATTGAGTTAATTAGTGATCAAATCACTAATTAAATCTCTCATAAATACTGAGTCCAAATCCGATGGGCAATCGAACATCAGAATTCATCAATATGTAACCCTGATCGAAAAGTCCCAACTAGTGGGACTCTTGACCCCGGTACCCATAATGTGTGGAACTCGTAATCAGAGAATTCTGATTCTTGATCACTGAGTCCCAAACATGTAAGATTCTATATCAGCCATCAGATCAGATAGGAACCTCTAATATGTGTGACCCCGCAGGTTCAAACCTAAGCCGGTAGCACAGGAACCAATTTCTGTACTAATTGAAGTGACCATCTAGCAATGGTACCCGACGTCCAGATAGGTCGAAAAGTCACAATCGCAACACTCAGAACCTACATGAAAATATTTACTGTATAATTCATCCTTTTGACCCCTGTGTTTAGGACGACTCAGGGTTAATCTGTCAACCCTGATCAGATCATCCAAATCGTGCTCAACTCAAACAGTCCTGTGACTCCTCACAAGGACTACCCTGGCCAAGGTTTTGCTAAATTGAAACACGACTGTATACAGCTCCTAAACTGGAGTGGTCAATTCCATCTTGACACACGCACCGACAAGTCAAGTACTTGACTACACCCAGCAGCCTTCCATCACTGAATTAGAAATTCAGGTAGTCCAGTGCCTAAGTGCAGTGAGTTGCATGCAAGTCACCGTGGTGGTCTCAGGTCGGAGGGATATTTATACCCATATTCTATCGGAGCAAATCTTAACAACAAAAATAGCTCCGGAGTCGGTCACGTTCAGTGCAGATGTACCCTTATATCTCACTTGTATGCCATACCAGTGTCTTCACACTCATTGGTTAAGAGGACAACCAACCTATATGGCACACAATGACCTATGCTTGATAAACATTGTCATCCTTGGTAACAACGTATCATTTGGTCACGAATAGATTTTAGGACTAAATGACAAATCCTCCTTTGTCGAGTCTAAATAGTCCTAAGGACTTCACCACAATATAGGAGTTCATTAGAAGATGAAATATTTTGTGATAAAAAATATCAAAATAATTTTTATTAATTCATAATTCATGTACAAATACAAAAATGAGCACAACCGTCAACAGACTAACGATTGGCTTTGGGATACTATTCCCAACAATCTTCCACTTAGCCTAAAGCCAATCGGTGCAGTATCTAATACCCATCTTTGACTTGTAGTTGTCGAACTCCTTCACCGCAATGGCTTTAGTGAATGGGTCAGCCAAGTTCTCCTTTCCGTCAATCTTCTGAAGATCGATGTCACCTCAATTTATAATTTTCTGGATGAGATGGTAGCGGTGCAGAATATGCTTCGTCTGTTGGTGTGCCTTTGGTTCCTTCGCCTGAGCAATGGCTCCAGAGCTGTCACAGTATAGTAGAACTGGACCAATAAGGGAGGGTGCTACTTCGAGCTCAGTGATGAATTTTCTCAGCCATACCGCTTCTTTGGCAGCATCTGATGCAGCGACATACTCCGCCTCGCAAACTGAATCAGCCACTGTGTGCTGCTTGGAACTTTTCCAGCAGATAGCCCCACCATTAAGGGTAAAAATAAATCCTGACACACTTTTGCTATCATCATGATCAGATTGGAAACTATAGTCTGTAAACCCTATAAGTCTCAAGTCCGATTCACCATAAACAAGCCACTGGTCCTTAAAATTTCTTAAATACTTCAAGATGGTTTTAACAACTTTCCAGTGATTCTCTCCTGGATCAGATTGGTATCTACTCACTACCCCTAGTGAGTATGCCACATCTGGTCGTGTACATGTCATGGCGTACATAATAGATCCCACTGTTGAAGTATATGGAATCCTACCCATACGCTCTCTCTCTTGAGGTGTTGTCGAACAATCCCTCTTCGAGAGAGAAATTCCATGGCTTATCAAAAGATAGCCTTTCTTGGAATTCTCCATGCTGAACCTCTTCAGCATAGTATCAATGTACGTGGACTGAGATAAACCAAGCAACCTTTTAGATCTATCCCTATAGATCCTCATCCCTAGGATGTAGGAAGCTTCTCCCAGATCCTTCATGGAGAACTGTGACGACAGCCAAATCTTTATTCCCTGTAATGCAGGGACATCATTCCCGATTAAGAGAATGTCATCCACATACAATACAAAAAATACTACTACTGGACCATTAGCCCACTTATAAATGCATGGCTCTTCTCCATTCTTAACGAAGCCATACGTCTGGATCATCTTATCAAAATGTATGTTCCAACTCCGTGATGCCTGCTTAAGTCCATAAATAGACCTCTGTAGCCTGCACACCTTAGACTCATCTGTGGATGTGAATCCTTCAGATTGTAGCATATACACCTCTTCATCCAGCTCTCCGTTTAGAAAAGCTGTCTTCACATCCATCTGTCAGATTTTATAGTCCAGATGAGCAGCTAATGCAAGCATAATCCGAATGGATTTGAGCATTGCCACAGGAGAAAACGTCTCGTCATAGTCTATACCATAACGTTGACAATATCCCTTGGCAACGAGATGGGCTTTATAGGTTTTCACCTTTCCGTCTGCGCCCCTCTTCCTCTTGAAGACCCACTTACACCCTATGGATTTTACTCCTTCGGGTGGGTCAACCAATGTCCACATATCGTTGACCTTCATGGACTCCATTTCAGATTTCATGGCTTCTAGCCATTTCTCAGAGTCGGGTCTCTGCATTGCATCCATGTAGGTGATCGGATCCTCATCATTTTCATCAAGTTCGATAGGATCATCATTCCGGACCAAAAAACCATAGTATCTATCTGGTTGACATGGTACTCTACTAGATCGCCTTAAAGGTGCTTGAATAATGGGCTCTGGATCTGATCTAATCAAATCCGGTTCAGGTTCAGCAACTTGTGCCAGTTTTTGCACCTGTCGAACTTCATCAAGTTCAACCTTAGAGGTAACAGTCCCTTCACCAAGGAACTCCTTTTCCAAAAAGATTGCCTTAAGACTGACAAGCACTTTTTGCTCATCAGCTAGGTAGAAGTAATACCCTTTGGTCTCTTTTGGGTACCCTATAAAATTATACTTGTCAGACCTAGGTCCAAGTTTGTCCATAATTAAACGTTTAACATAAGCCGGACACCCCGAAACCCTAAGGTGCGAGAGTACTGGCTTACGTCCTATCCATATCTCATATGGCGTTTTGGTTACATACTTACTCAGAACTCTATTTAGAAGGTAACAAGTCGATTCGAGTGCATATCCCCAGAGGGAGATCGACAGACCAGCAAACCCCATCATGGATCGAACCATGTCCAACAAGGTCCGATTCCTCCTTTCAGATACACCATTATGTTGTGGTGTTTCAAGAGGTGTCCACTGAGAGAGAATCCCATTCTCCCCAAGATATGTCAGAAAATCATTGAAAAGGTATTCACCTCCTCGATCAGATCGAAGAATTTTAATACACTTTCCAGTTTATTTTTCTACCTCATTTTGGAATAGTTTGAACATTTCAAACGACTCCGACTTATGCTTTATTAAATAGACATACCCATACCTCGATAGATCATCTGTGAAGGTTATGAAGTAGAAATATCCACCTTTTGCACTTAAGCTCATGGGTCCACATACATCAGAGTATACCAGACCCAAGAGTTCACTGGCTCGCTCACCTTTTCTAGTAAAAGGTGATTTGGTCATTTTACCAAGAAGACAGGACTCACAGATTGGAAGTGATTCACAATCACCTACTTCAAAAATTTTTTCTTGAGCCAACCTGTTTATCCTGTTCTTATTGATATGACCTAACCTACAGTGCCAAAGGTAGACTTCTGACACATTATCTATTCTAGAATGTTTACCGAAGGTTTGAACCACATTAACAGGTTGTGATAGAAAGTAAATTTTATTATTAAGTTGACCAACAAACATTGTAACACCATTCAAAATGATATTGTAAATTTTTTTTTTTATTAAAAATTGATAATCATTCATTGCCAAAAGGTCTACAGAAATAATATTTAATAAAAAGCTTGGACAATAGTGACATTCACTCAGAATTACATTTCGAAAATTGATTACAAGGTTCATGATTCCTAATGCTAGAACTGAAACTTTGCTTCCATCTCCAACATTCAGGAATCTCTCGCCTTCATCAAATCTCCTACTGACCTGCAGACCCTGCATCGAATTACAAATATGATAAGGGCTTTCGGTATCCAATACCCAAGCAGTAGTATCATAAATAAAAAAGTTGCAAGGTGTTATCATATAAGTACCTTGCTTCTTCTTCGGCCTGTTCGGGTCCAGGGAGGTAATGTATAGAGGACAGTTCCTCTTCCAGTGCCCCTGCTTCTTGCAAAAGAAGCACTCCACCTAGCTCTGGTCGGGCTTGCGCTTCTTGGTCTGACCCTGTGCAAACGTCCTAGCATGCAGCTGCACCTTCTTATTCTTCTTCTTCTTGTTCTTCTTCTTCCCTTTCTTAAAGGGTCGACGACCAGAAGAAGACCCTCCCACAACATTCACCGACTCCCTATGGAGCTGGTGATCCTTCTCAAAGTTCTACAGCAACCCCAACAAGCCGTGGTAGTTCACTGCAGGTTTTGTCATCCGAAAATGAGTAAGAAAGGGGAGGAAGGACTTGGGCAATGAATTAAGGATCGCATCCTTACCGAGCTGCTCGTGCAAGAGAAAGCCCAGTTTACTTAGGCGCTCAATCATTTCGATCATGTACAGTACATGATCAGTGACTGAGGCTCCATCCCTCATTCGAGAATTAAAAATGGCATAACTAGTTTTGTGCCTTTCAACGTCGTCAGGTGTGCCAAAGGAGTCGTTCAACATTTGAAGCATCTCCTGTGGCTGGGCGTTCTCCAACCTGTGGCTGAACTCATTATTCATTGCTGCCAGTATAATGCACCAAATGGTGGTACGATCGTTGAACCACTTCTGATAAGTGTCTCGAACCGTCCCTCTAACGTTCGGGGTTGGCTCCTCAGGTGCCGGATCCATTACTACATAAAGGATCCACTCATGCTCAAGGATGATTTTTAATTTTCGATACCAGCTATCAAAATTAGGTCCCATGAGCTTGTCATTATCTAATAATGATCAGAGGGACAGGGTAGTGGCCATAGCTGCATAAAGAAAAACCAGACCTCTATTAGTACATAAATTATAAATACTAAAGACTTGGACTTTAGTCTAAAGTTTCTTTCAGTATTTTATGAACTGGTAGCCTCAACCTCCAATTTGAGGAATTACTTTAATTCCTTAGTGGGTACTAGAATCCGCACAGACTACACATGAGCCCAACTTTGGTTGGTCAACCCATGTGCATCTATGGGTAGGTTCATAACTAGTTGTTTCTTTAAACAACTTCTAGTAATTGATTTTGCCCCAGAACCTAATCAGTAGGCCTTGACCTCCACTGAAAAGATCTGGTTAGGTCCAACCATTAACATGATTTGATTTGGTGAATCGGACCAATAAATGATCAGGCCCGACTTTGGCCGGCCAACCTGATCACCATCAGAAAGACTCAAACCAAATTATCATATTATGAATGATAATTTCATTAGTCAATAAGCACCAGGCCTTTGGGCCTCCAATGATTATTAAACTAATGGACTCATTATCACTTACTTAATGGGAGGCTATGACTTAGTTATCAATATAACTTAATCATTTTTAAGGACCTAATAATTTTTGAAGATTTTATTAAAGGATAGATGAGAAGAAAAAATATCCAACCAATTTCAATCCTCCCATTGACTTCACCCAGTCAGATTAAAAAAGATTTAATTAAAGCTGGCATTAGGAGCACCTAAATCAGTCAAACTAATTTACCTAATGACATGGGTGAGCCCTAATCACCAAGTCATCTAATCAAAATCTATTTTATCAGGTTGGCCAGGTAAGTGAGATCAGTGGCGGGGATAAGCCATTAACTCGTCAGAGATTGAATCACTGCGAGTAGCTCCCGCTTAAAAACCACTGGTCAAACTGCCAAACTTACCTTAGATACCAACTAGTTCATTAGTTTTAATTTGATCAACTTAGTAAATAGGGTTCCACTGTGTAGCCATGAATTAAGTCCATCTTGGTCTAGTTAAAGACATGGACCCATTCAACTACAACTATTGGAGTTGAGTCTAGAGTATCCTTGACCTAATCTAATTCAACTTTTGATTAGATTTGACCAATTACTCTAATTTAGTCTATTTCTTTAAGCTAACCTTAGGTCTAACCCAATTATGGACCTAATCCATCTAACCCATTGACCCACAAGTTTATGCAATTATCTTAGGTCCAAATTCATAATTCTAGACCTACTAGACAATACTTAATTCTTTTAATTAAGTATTTAGGCTGATGGGTCAGGGTTTCGCATTTCAAAAATAATTTTCAAATTTGAAAGGTTTTATTTTTTATTCATCAAATATGTTGACTCATTTCACAAATAGATCAGCACATTTCATAAATAGCAATCCTATTGCTAATTACATAACAGAAAATAACTCAATCAAAATAAATCATGAATATTCTTTTAGATCTAATCTAACACATTCATGATAAATTTTACAATTGAATCTTTACAATTAATTTCTTTCGCTGCTTCATCTGCATGGGATATAATTGCAGTGGCCCCCCTACCGCCATAGGAGACCCCATCGAATGAGAGGAGAGGGCCTTTAAACCCTGCTTTTCTCCTATGACCGAACGACCATGGCAACCAACCCAATTTGATTACTTACTACTTGGATCAAGTTATCTAAATATACCAATTTCAAAATTTAAATTTTAAATTTTAAATTTTAAATTTTAAATTTTGAATTTCAAATTTCAAACAAATTTCAAATTTCAAATTTCAAATTTTAAATTTTGAATTTCAAATTTTGAATTTTAAATTTTGAATTTCAAATTTGAAATTTCAACCAAATTTCAAATTTCAAATTTTGAATTTTAAATTTTTGAATTTCAAATTTTAAATTTCAAATTTTAAATTTTGAATTTCAAATTGTTTTGAATTTTGAATTTCGAACAATTTTCAAAATTCAAATTTTAAATTTTAAATTTTAAATTTTAAATTTAAACTTTTAGATTATAACTTAATCTATGTATACAAATATATATATCATATCTAAAAATCCGCTCTGATACCATTTGTGGAGAGATTCAGTGCTGGGGTAAAATGATAATTTTAAAACTTTTTCAAAATTATGATTTTATAGTAAAAAAATATTAATTAATCTAATTAATTAATATAAATTTATCCTACACTAGGATCTAAATATGATATATAGCATGCATGTATTTAAATTTGAAATTTAAATTCGAACAGTAAACACTTTACTGTAATGTGTTCAGAACATAATACCTTTGTGCGGGTAGTAGATCGTCGCAATCTAATCACCGTTGGGAGAGTCTGATCATCGCGATGTAGCCATATAGCATGTCTGCCCTCTGTGGATCATCCACACGAAGCTCCCGATCTGATCAACTCCTCACGAGTGCTAGCTCGTTGTAGAGCCCTTTTGACGGTCGATGCTGATCGAACTCCTTCGATCGATGTCTGTCGATTTTTTGAATGCTCTGGATCGTCAACAGATGTGCTTGAGAGGATGTTGAAGATCTCTCTAAAATTTTGTGAGCTCACAATACTCGTAGCTCACTTTCTCACTTCCCGAACCCCAGGCTAAAATTCTAGGAAACTCACCGGAAACCTTTCACCCACTTTTCTTTCTTTTTTTTCTTTTTCTCTTGGAAGGATATGGACTTCCTTCTCACGCACAAGACTTCTCACACCCTAGAATTTTTCTCCAAAAATCTTCTTCTTGCACGCCTCACTTTTCTCCTCCTTTTATAACAACGTCAAACGTCTTATCCAAAAGAAAGGATAAAGATGAGTAATTACACATTTGAATTCAAATCAAATTTTGAATTCAAATGGACACCAACTCATCCCTTATCCACTAAAGGTGTGAGATGTGGATTAAATTGTGTATGGAGTGATTTCGTAAGAAATCTTTTCTCACGTAATAAATGGGGCGTAAAAAAAGGGATAAGGTGCAAAGATTGATTGCCCATTCAAATTTAAATTTTATTTTGAATTTGAATGGCCAACCAATCATCCTTATCCATTCATATGGCACATTAAAGTGGGGCGTGGAGAGGGCTTGGTGTGAGGAAATAATTCATGAGAAGTTCCTTCTCATGAATTCAAATGGGTGCAATGGAAGTGAGGTGGCGCATGAAGATTGGGTCAAGGTGGTTTAATTATTTAAACTAACCTAATTGAACCAAATAAGTTAGATCTAATTAGACTAATTTAAACCCAACTTAATTAGACTTAATTAGGCTCAATAAAATTTTAATCAAATCAGAAATTAACTAAGCCCAACCCCTGATCAAATCAAGGACCAAACCATCTTGACGATTAGGTCAACTCTTAACCTAATCGGATCAAACCCAACTAAATCCAATTCAATTAGACTTGATCTAAAAATAATTACTCAATCAAATTGAGTTGATTAACGATCAAATCACTAATTAAAACTCTCATAAATACTGAGTCCAAATTTGATGGGCAATCGGACATCAGAATTCATTGATATGTAACCCTGATCGAAAAGTCCCAACCAGTGGGACTCTTGACCCCGGTACCCATAATGTGTGAAACTCATGATCAGAGAATCTTGATTCTCGATCACTGAGTCTCAAACATGTAGGATTCTACATCAGCCATTAGATCAGATAGGAACCTCTAATGTGTGTGACCCCACAAGTTCGAACCTAAGCCGGTAGCACAGGAACCAATTCCTATACTAATCGAAGTGACCATCTAGCAATGGTACCCGACATTCGGATAGGTCGAAAAGTCGCAATCGCAACACTCAGAACCTACATGAATATGGTTACTGTATAATGCATCCTTTTGACCCCTGTATTTAGGATGACTCAGGGTTAATCTGTCAACCCTGATCAGATCATCCGAATCGTGCTCAACTCAAACAGTCTTGTGACTCCTCACAACGACTACCCTGGTCAAGGTTTTGCTAAATTGAAACATGACTGTACACATCTCCTAAACTGGAGTGGTCAATCCCATCTTGACACACGCACCGATAAGTCAAGTACTTGACTACACCCAGCAGTCTTCCGTCACTGAATTAGAAATTCAGGTAGTCCAGTGCCTAAGTGCAGTGAGTTGCATGCAAGTCACCGTGGTGGTCTCAGGTCGGAGGGATATTTATACCCATATTCCATCGGAGCAAATCTTGACAGCAGAAATAGCTCCGGAGTCAGTCACGTTCAGTACAGATGTACCCTTACATCTCACCTGTATGCCATACCAGTGTCTCCACACTCATTGGTTAAGAGGACAACCAACCTATATGGCACACAATGACAAATGCTTAATAAATATTGTCGTCCTTGGTAACAACGTATCATTTGGTCGCGAACAGATTTTAAGACTAAACGATAAATCCTCTTTTGTCGAGTCTAAATAGTCCTAAAGACTTCACCACAACATAGGACTTCATTAGAAGATGAAATATTTTGTGATGAAAAATATCAAAATAATTTTTATTAATTCATAATTTATGTACAAATACAAAAATGAGCACAACCGTCAACAGACTGATGATTGGCTTTGGGATACTATTCCCAACATCTTAATCATCGATTAACCATCTGATTAGGTTACAACCTCTTATATGTGTGATCCTATAGGTTCGAACCTAAGTTGGTAGCATAGGAATCAATTTCTGTACCAATCGAAGTAACCATCTAGCAATGGTTCCCGACGTCCAGATAGGTCAAATATATGCAAAGCAACATTCGAAGAACCCTGACCCATGGTTACCATATAATTCATCCTTTTGATCAATAATGCTCAAGATGACTTCAAGTATACTGTCAATCACTTATACAAGTCATCTCTATTTGTGTCTCAAAATTTTGTAAATCCCATGACTCCTCACGAGGATTACCCAGGCCTAAGTTTTGCTAAATTGAAACACAGCGAGACATTCTCTTCCTGACGTTAATCAGGAGTGGTCAATCCCATCTTGACTCACACACCAACTTCATAAGTACTTGACTATACCCAAAACCTTTCAAACTTATATTAAAAATACAGGCAGTCCGGCACCAAAGCACAGTGAGTTGCTTGCAAGTCACCGTGGTGATCTCAGGTCGGAGGGACACTTATACCCATTGGTCTTAGCTAACTACTCTTGATAGTAGAGTATTACATTGGTCATGTTCAATATAGATGTACTCTTACATCTCATCTGGATGCCATACCAGTGTCTCCACACCACTTGGTTACGAGGACAACCAACGTATATGGCATACAGCGACCTACACTTGATAAGTTATCGTCCTTGTTAATAACTTATCATTTGGTCGTGAATAATTTAAGAACCATCCGATAAATCTTTCTTTATCAATTGATTGTGGTTCTAAGGACTTCATTATAATTTAAGAGTTTATTTAAGGAAGATAGAACTTTTATGATGAATCTGCCAAATAACTATTATTATTAGATAATTCATATACTAATTTCAATCATCTACCACTTAGATGATTGACTTTAGGATACATTTTCTAACAACTCTTACTTGTACTAAAGCCAATTAGAATGATATCAAATATCCTATCTTCCACTTGAGTTCGTAGAACTTCTTAGTTTCGAGGCCTCAGCAAATGGGTCGGTCAAGTTTTCCTTTTTCATCGATCTTCCAAAGATCGATGTCACCCTGATCTAAAATCAAAAGTGATAGCAATACAGAGTATGCTGGTCCTTCAGTCTTTAGCCAGATTTATGGCTCCAATGCTATGATAGGACTGGACCATCAGTGGACGGTGCCACTCCCAACCTGCTAATGAAGCTCAGCAACTACACAGCTTACATGGCAGCATCATATGCTACGATGTACTCTATATCACTAACTTAGTAGGCTAAAGTATCTTGTTTGGAACCTTTCCAGCAGATTGCTCCTATAATTAGGGTATGATCTGATACTTTCTTGTTGTCATCTTGATCTGACTAAAATCAAAATATCCATATGTTTAAAGTTAGTATTTCCATATTTGAGTCACTAAACCTTAGTATTTTCTAAATACTTAAGGATTGTCAATACAGTCTTTCAGTGGTTCTTACTTAGATCAGACTAGTATCCACTATAATTAGTGAGTATACCATATCTGGTCTTGTACATGGAGAAATTAGATGACACCCACACCTTTATTCTTTGCAATGCTGGAATGTCATTCTGGATTAAGAGAATTTCATCCACAAGCAATACAAGGAATAACACTACAGAATATTTTGCCCACTTATAAATGTAGGATTCCTCTTTGTTCATAACAAAGATATATATTCAAAATATATATTCTAACTCTGGGATAATAGCGAAAATGGGCTTTATAGGTCTCCACCTTCCCGTCTGCGCTCTTTTGGTCCTTTCGAAAAATCCATTCACACCTAATGGGTTTTATCCCTTTAGGTGAATCATCTAGTGTCTATACACTATTGATTTCTATGGATTTCAATTTGGATTTAATGGCTCCAAGCCACTTCTCAGAGTTAGACCACTATATTGCGTTTACTTTAATAGGCTCCGAGTTTGATCTAATCAAATCCGATTTTATAGGTTTACTAGATTATGTCGGTTCATTTTCTACCAGTCAAACTTTCAAGTTCAACTTGATTGGCATAAGTTTCTTCTCTAAGAAACTCCTTTTCAAAAGAAATGCCCTACTGCTGATGAGCATCTTATGTTCTTCAGCATGATAGAATTAGTAACCCTTAAACACCTATTGGACCATAAACCAAGTTTATCTGTATGCAAACCTTTGACATAGGCCGATCAACTCCAAACCCAAAGGTGAGAGAGTCTAGGTCTATACCCAATCCATATCTCATATGAAATCTGCACAACAAACTTACTCAGTATATTTTCAGAGTAAAACAAGTAATCACACAAGAGCACAATCCTGAAACAGACAGATTAGTGAACCCTATCGTGGATTGAATTATATCTAACAAAGTTCAACTTCTCTTTTCAGATACACTGTGTTTTGAAAAAGAATCCACTGAGAGAAAATCCAATTCTCTCCAAGATATGTCATCCTTTTCATCATTTGAATCATTTGAACATTTCAAATGATTTGGCCAGATGCACCCATGCCCAGATAGGTTGTCTGTAATGAAATATTAATATCTTCCTCTGGTACTTAAGTTCACAGGTCTACATACATCACTATGTATGAGACTTAAAACTTTATCAGCTCCTTCACATTTTCCATTGAAAGGTGACTTTGTCATCTTTTCAAGAAGATAAGACTCACAGGCTATCAATGATTCACAATTATTGATGTCGAGATTTTTCTCTCAAGCTAACCCGTTTATCCTGTTCTTGTCAAGATGACTAAGCCTATAATGCCAAAGATAGACATTCATGACATTATCTAACTTGGGTGTGTACATTACACTTAACAGGCTATATAAATATCATTTTCTTATTGTCCATGTATTATTGTAACATTATTCATAATAATACCACAATAATCTTCCTTTATGAATGATGATCATCTTTAGCCAAAAGGCCAACAAAGATTATAAACAATAGACAATAGTAATAATTACTTTAAATGATAATATTTGAAAATAAGTTCTACAATTCCTAAAGTTAGGATTAGAATAAGACTTCCATCCCTAACATTCAAGAATTTCTCACTATTTTTAAATATTTCACTTACTTGTAGTCCTAGCAATAAATTGCATAAAACCATCAGTATCTAATACCTAGGTAGTGAAATTACATAGAAAAACTTTAAGGTGTTATCATATAACATCCTTGATGAGCAACCCTTGCTCCTTTCTCTCATTCAGCCTATTATGGTCAAGGAAAGTAAGACAATTCTTCTTCCTATGACCCTGTGCTTTTGCCTGATTTGGATCAATTTTGGACTAATTATTTTGACTAGGCTAAGAAGCCCCAATACGAATACATTCATACTGCTAAATCAAATTCAACTTTCGATACTAATTAATGAAGTTGGGTCCCATAAGTCATCACTGTCTAACAGCGATTGGAGCAATTAAGGTTTAGCCTTATTTTGAGAAAAGAGAACAATGACCTAATGTATATGAATTATTTTAAGCCTAAAGACTTGGACTTTAGTCTCAAGGTTCTCTCACTATTTTATTCAAATTGGTAGCCTCTACCTCCAATTTGAAAAATTACTTTAATTTTCTAGTAGATACTAGAATCCACATAGACTACACACAAGCCCGACTTTGGTCGGCCAACCCATGTGCATCACAGGTAGGTTTATTAACCAATTGTTTCTCCAAACAACTTTTAGTAATTTAATTTTGCCCCAGAAACCTAATCAGTAGGCTTTGGCCTCCACTGTAAGGATCCGGTTAGGTCCAACCATTAACATGATCATACTTGGTGCATCTAACCAACAAATGATTAAGCCCAACTTGGTTGGCTAACCTAACCACCATTAGAGAGACACATCTAAGTCATCATATGATGAGTGATAATTTCATTAGTCAACAAGCACCAGGCCTTTGGGTCTGTAATGATTATTGAGTTAATGGACTCATTATCAAACACCTTAATGGGAGGCTATGACTCAGTTATCTCCATAATTTTATCATTTTAAGGACCTAATAATGTTAGAGGATTTAAAATTATTAGTGATTTAAGGATAGAAAAGACATGGACCAATTCGCTCCCACTGACTTCATCAACTCAAGTCCTCCCACTGACTTCTCAAGTCATTAACAAGGACTAGGATCAAATTTGATCCATGGGCACTTAGATCAGTCTCACTGAATGAAATCAGACTCTCTGATTTCCTATGTGACATAGGTTAGCACGAATCAATGAGCAACCTAATCAAGACCTGATTAACCACATTGGCCAGGTAAGTATGATCGATGGGAGGGTTTGCCAATGCTTGCCTTATATACCATAAGAAATGGTCAGGTAAGCATGCTTTCAATTAAAAACCATCGGTCAGATTTACCTTAGACACCAACTAGTTTATCAGTTTTGATTTGATCTACCTAAAGACTCGGGCTCAGCCGCTGAGCCACGATCAGTGTTCATTTGTCAGATATATGGATTTTGATCAACTACAACTATTGAAGTGATCTATAAAAATGACTTGATCCTAATTAACTTTTAATTAGGTTTGATCAATTTCTTAACTTAGTCCATATTTAATCTAACCCTAGGTCTAACCCAGTTAATGATCTGATCAAAGCTAACCCATTACCCTTTAACCCATATTTTATGAAATTGTTTTAGGATCTTTAAATCACAAACCTAGATCCTAAACAATCACTTAATTCTTTTAATTAAGTTCATGGCTGATGGTTGGGGTTTGACATTTTGAAAAATATTTTCAACTTTTGAAAGGTTTAATACAATCTAGTGTTATTTCACTAAATAGATCGACTCATTTTAAAAATGGGTCGGCTTATTTCACTAACAAATACTAACAATTAAAAATAGTCAAAAATATAATTCAACTAACTTTTCAGTCGAGCTGGCATGCTGGTCGAGCTGGCCCGATCAGCAAATAGAACCTTCACAAGATCCTGTTTTAGGCTGATGATTTTAATCTATGTATATTACATAAAAATTTATGAAATAAAATAGTCTTAATCTAAAATATTCATGATAATATTTATTTAAACTCTTTTAAATTTTTTAGATCGCAACGTACCAAGACAACCTTTGCACTGTAAGGGGTAAACCTTATAGCAGGACAACCTACAGTCTGTGTGATCATTATTTTATTTTTTAGATTTATTTTAATATAATTATAAATATATTATAAAAGAACCTGGATGCTCTGATACCAATATTGGAAAAGGTATAGAGTTTCATGCATGAATTTTAAAAATTTTTTGAAATATAATGCAGCAGAACATGTAAATTAAACAATTTAATCTATAAATACATGTAATCAAATTACTAAACCCTACAATTAGGATCTATAATATATCATATTATATTTATAAATCAAAAAATAAAAGATTTAGTATTGATCAAATCAATACCCTAGATCTGAAACAGTTTCAGATCTGAAACTTAGATCTTATCTAGATAAAAGAAGAGATCAGATCTCTTACCTTCATACGGGTCGAGAACTCCATGATTGATTTTTTTTATTATCTTTAGAGCCACACACGCATCCGACCTCTACAGGTGATCCACACGAGGCTGCAACAAAATCGAAGGTTCGTCGAACGAAGATCCGCTTGAAGTGCTAGCTTCTTGCAGATCCCTCCGGATGGTTAATCTAAAAAATATTTTTTGAATCTCTTGGATATTCTAAGAGATGAAGAATATGAGAAGAAATAAGGAAGAAGTCAAACCTTTTGACCTCCCTAAAATCAAAATTAATATTTAATAGAAAAGGATTCTAAGAGAAGATAGATCTTCTCCTTCAGTACATCAACAATTGATATCCTAAAAACATCTCTATGCTAGGACTTGAGAAGACCTTCTTCTCTTGATATTTTTTTTAGTTTTCAGATCTTACGATATCTAATTTTTCTCATAGAAAAATTTTATGATTTATGGAGAAGAAGGGTTCTAAAAGAAACCTTAAGAAAAGATCTTTTCTTCTTCTTCATCCATCAGAACATGATCATATCATGTCCAAAATAAGATCACCATGCTCCAACTCTTTGTAGCATGAATTTACCATGCCAGCCCTCTTTCTCTTTCAAATTTTTTATCATATAAAAAAATATAAAACAAAGAGATATTAATATGAAAGGAAAAATAATAAGAGAAGACAATCTTCTCTCTTACCTTTCTCTCTACAAGATATCAACCTTTGATCTCATGATTGAAGAATTTTCTCCAAGAATTTTGATACCTCAAACCACCCATATAATCCTTCTTTCTCTCTCATATTTTTATCACATAAAAACACAAAAATAAAGAGAAAAAAATAAGAAAGGAAACCAATAAGAGAAGACAATCTTCTCTCTTACCTTTCTTCTCTACAAGATATCAACTTTTGATCTCTTGTTAGAGGACTCTCCTTCATAGATTTGGATACCTCAAACCTCCCAAATCTTTCTCGTTCTCCTCTGGTATTTCTTTCAATTTTTTATGAATTTTTGACTCCTATATCATGGCATATAGGGCGGCCTCCTTTTATATGGCAGACTAGGTCATAAGACCTAGTCTAACAAGGAGTCCTTTGGGCATCCAACTCTTGGATGCCCCCTATCTCATTTATTTCATGGATAGCATAAAAAAAACCACAAAAGGGGCAACAAAAAGGAGGATAAACATGGGAAAAGTTGGCACAAAAGAGGGAGGGAAGAGTCCTTGTAAAGAGGGACTCTTTCAAAAAGAGAAATAAGCTAAACCACTATCCACAATGAATCAAATTAATTTTTATATTGAACCAGATCAAATCTTATTCAAATCTTTAAAATTTGATTGTTTAACCTTAGAATGATTCTCAATCATCGATTAACCATTTGATTAGGTTACAACCTCTTATGTGTTTGACCCTATAGGTTCGAACCTAAATTGATAGTACAAAAACCAATTTCTGTACCAGTCGAAGTAACCATCTAGTAATGATTCCCGACGTCTAGATAGGTCAAATATATGCAAAACAATATTCTAAGAACCCTGATCCATGGTTACCGTATAATTCATCCTTTTGATCAATAATGCTCAAGGCAACTTCGAGTATGCTGTCAATCACTCATACAAGTCATCTTTATTTGTGTCTCAAAATTTTGGAAATCCTGTGACTCCTCATGAGGATTATTCAGGCCTAGGTTTTACTAAATTGAAACTCAACGAGACATTCTTTTCCTGAAGTTAATCAGGAGTGGTCAATCCCATCTTGACTCACACACCGACTTCATAAGTACTTGACTGTATCCAAAAATCTTTCGAACCTATATTAAAAATATAGACAGTCCAGCACCAAAGCACAGTGAGTTGCTTGCAAGTCATCGAGGTGATCTCAGGTCGGAGGGACACTTATACCTATTAGTCTTAACTAACTACTCTTGACAGTAGAGTGTTATATTGATCACGTTCAATGCAGATTTACTCCTATATCTCACCTGGATGCCATACCAGTATCTCCACACCACTTGGTTACGAGGACAACCAACGCATATGGCATACAGCGACCTACACTTGATAAGTTATCATCCTTGTTAATAACTTATCATTTGGTCATGAATAATTTAAGAATCATCTGATAAATCCTCCTTTATCGATTGATTGTGGTTCTAAGGACTTCATCATAATTTAAGAGTTCATTTAAGGAAGATAAAAGTTTTATGATGAATCTATCAAATAACTATTATTATTAGATAATTCATATACTAATTCTAATCATCTATCACTTAGATGATTGGTTTTAGGATATATTTTCCAACATATGATCCTGAAGAAAATCACTGAAAAGTGGTTAAAGCCATCCTTAAGTATTTGAAAAATACTAAAGACCAATGAATGGTTTATGGCAAGTCAGATCTGAAACTTATGGGGTTCACAAACTCCAGCTTTCAATCGACCATGATGACAGCAGAAGCGTATCGGGTTATATGTTTATTCTGAATGGTGGACCCATCTGCTGGAAGAGTTTCAAGCAGCATACTGCGGCAGACTCTGTTTGTGAGGTGAAGTACATCACAGCATCGGATGTCGTGAAGAAAGTTGTGTGGCTGAGAAAATTCATCATCGAGCTCGAAGTAGCACCCTTCCTCGATGGTTCGATCTTGCTCTACTGCGACAGCACTGGTGCCATAGCTCAGGTGAAGAAACCCAAAGCACTCCAACGGACGAAGCACATTTTGTGTGGCTTCCACCTGGTCCAGGAGATCGTGGATCGAGGTGACGTCGACCTTCAGAAGATCGATGAAAAGGAGAACCTGACCGACCCCTTTACTAAAGCCCTAGCGATAAAGGAGTTCGACAACCACAAGTCGAAGATGGGTATTAGATACTGTGCCGAGCGACTTTCGGACAAATGAGAGTTGTTGAGAAATATGTCCCAAAAATCAATCGTCAATCTATTGACGGTTGAGCAACCTTATATTGTAATTGATTTGTTAATAAATAAAATATATTTTTGATATTTTCATCATAAGTTTTCATCTTCTAATGAACTCCGTTGTTATGATGAAGTCCTTAGGACTATTAAGGTTTGATAAAGAGAGAATTTATCGATTAGTCTTTAAAACTGTTCACGATCAAATGATAGGCTGTTAATAAGAACGACAGCCTCTATCAAGCATAGGTCATTGTAGGCCATATGTGTTGGTTGTCCTTTTAACCAAGGAGTGTGGAGAAACTGGTATAGCATACAGGTGAGATATAAGGGTACATCATCATTGAACATGACCAACTCTAGAGCATTCTGCTGTCGAGAATGTCTCTGATGGGATATAGGTATAAGTATCCCTTAGATCTGAGATCGTCTCAGTGACATGCAAGCAACTTATTGTGCTTTGGTACTGTACTAACTGAATTTTTAATTCAGTGATGAAAGATTTTTGGGCACAGTCAAGTACTTTCGAAGTCAGAGTGTGATCGAGATGGGATTGACCACTCCAAGAGTTGGAGAAGAATGAGTCGCTGTATTTCAATTTAGCAAAACCTTGGCCAGGATAATCCATCAGATGGATTTGATATTTTGAAATACAATGTGGACAACCTGATCAGAGTTGACAGTTGAACTTTGAGGTATCCTATGAGCATTTTAGTCAAGGGGATGAATTATATGAAAACTATATCCACACGAGTTCTAAGGATGTTGTTCTACACATTCGACCTATCTGACCGTCGGGTACCATTGCAGTTGGTCACTTCGATTGGTACAAAAATTTATTTCTGTGCTACCAGCTTAGGTTCAGACCTATGAGATCATACACATTAGAGTTCACAATTCGATCAGATGGTTGATCAACGATTAAGAATCGTTCTAAGGTTAAATGATCAATATGATTGACATTTAACCTAGTGCAAGTGTTGCAGGAGGATCGATTAGCAATTCAATTGCTAATTGACTTAATTTGATTAAGCCAATGGGTTGAGATTAAGTCTAATTAAATATAATTTAATTAGATTTAGTTTGGGCTTGATTGGATCAAGTCTAATTGATTTATTGGATAAGCCAAGTGCAAGAAAAAACTAGTCCTAGTTCAAATAGGACTTGGGTCAACCTAATTTGATTAGAAAATTAAATTAGATTTAAATCTAATTTAATTTGATTAAATTAGGCTCTTAATTGGGTTAAGACCTATTTTAATTAGGTTGATTTGATTTTGGTTTGATTTGGTTTGAGAAATCAAATTTGAACAAGTCATAGATTGAATCCTAGTAAGACTAGGATTCCACCTTGCACCACCTTAGCCCCCCATGTCTACTCTCTCTTATCCCACGCCCACTCTCTCTTATTTTATGCGACAAAACCCTTTCTTCTAGGTCTTCACACATGCCCAAAACTTTCCTCTCTTTCTCTCTTACATGGAATGTACTTGTGGATCAAGTCAAAGTAGGAATTAGTTTGGATTTCAAATTCTATAAGATAGAGTTTTAGGAAACCAAAACTCTTTTCTTATGGCACTGATTTTATTTAAATTTTTTTTTAGATTTTCATGGATTTTATGAAACATAATATGCGCCCTTTGCTGGTGGTCCATGATAGAAAAAGAAGGAGGGGACACCCAAGAGTTGGGTGCCCCTTGTCTTGCCTTATTTGGATAATCCTTGACTAGGTATTTGACCTAGACAATGACTCTTCATATCTCTCTATTTAAAATAAATTTCTTCATAAACTTTTTGTGGATTATAGAGCATTGAGAGACCTTTGGTGCATCCAAAAATCAAAAAGAAAGAGTCTTGGGGCGTGGAGATCTAATAGATACAAAACTAGGTGTCTGGGTTAGAGCAAAGAGAAGAAGAAGAGGGTCTTCTTCTAGAGTTGCTAGGTTCATCTCTTCCCTTCCTTCATCTATAAGCTTTCTGAGAGTGTCTCATCTAAAACTCTTTCTCCTATTTTTTATCTTTGGAAGAGACCAAATCAAGAAGAAGGAGGCATCTGATCGACCATCGAAGAAGGATCAGCGCAATACTAGCATACTGTGCTGATTTTCTGGATCAAAACTTCTAATCGTGATTCGTGGGCTCGTGTGGATGACTCCTAGAGGTTGGACATGTGTGCGGCTCACAACATCATCCTCAAGCCCAGATCAGCAAAGTTAGAACGTCTAACTTGCAAGGTAATAGATCTGATCTATTATATTTTACATACATTAGATGTAGTATAGAAATATGTTGATATGATCAACATATAGTTCTTTCTCTTTATATTTTAATTTTTGATTTAATGCCATGTAATAATCATGTAATAGGATCTTAGATCTAGAGATTCTCTAGTTTTACAAGTAAATTTTGATTTATTTATCTTTCGCTGTCTGATCTTGAAAAAGTTTCAAGATCTAACCTTGAAACCCTAGATCTGGTTCCTTTCAATATACACGCCCTGATATAGTACTTGCCGTAAGTGTCATGAGTAGATATCAGACAAAGCTAGGTGAAGAATACTAAATTTTTGTTAAAAATATCCTTAAGTACTTGAGAAGGACTAAGGATTTGATGTTAGTCTTTGGTGGAGGATCAGAGCTGAAAGTTGAAGGATACACTGATTCAGAATTTATGGCTAATGTCAATGATAGAAAGTCTACATCAGGGTGTATCTTCTTGTGTAATAATGGTACGGTTAGCTGAAAGAGATCCAAGCAGCTGATCATTGCAGATTCGACTATAGAAGTTGAGTACATCGCCACCTCTGAAGCTGCTAAGAAAACTTTTTGGTTCAAAAAGTTCATTGGAGAGCTGGATGTGATTCCATAAGATGTCATTGCACTGCACTGTAACAACAACAGCACCATAGCTCTCGCTAAGAAGTTCAGATCTCACCAGAAGACTAAGCACATAAAGCAGTGGTTTCACATTATACGTAAATATCTCGAGAAGAAGTTCGTCGAGGTGCAGAGAGTCAACTCTGCGCTGAATGTAGCGGATCTCCTAATCAAGCCTCTCAGCCAGTAGAAGATCGAAGCTTACCTTGAGAAGATGGATCTTAGGTATATGGCCAATTGGCTTTAGGTCAAGTGGGAGTTTGTTGGATTTATGTCCTAGAAGTCAATTGTTGGCTGACACATTATGTAATTCTTGAGCCTATACTTGTACTTAAAATTTTTTATTATCAATAAAAGATTTTTTCTTTCTAATCATATTTATGTGTCCATAATTTATCTTAAAAATTAATAAAAATAATTTTTGTATATTCTTAAAGAGTTAAGAATTTGAGATATACATTAATTAGTGGTTAATTTCTAAATACTTTCGATCAAAGGATTATCACGAAGGACAACGATCAATCCATTTGAGATTGGTGCATGGTTTATCTCCTTTGTGGACAGATGAGTCTCAGGTCTACTGTGTAGAGACATTGGGATGAAATTACAGGTGGTTGTTAAAGAACAACTTGCATCGAGCGGATCAACACAAGAACCATATGGATGTCTACTCATTCGTCAGTGATCTTTTTGATGCTGTAGTAGTGTGAGTGGTCCTTTGACCTGTGGTGTCATTGGCTATTCATAGCAAGGCTATTGAGTTTGACTGCATATTTTCTTGATCCCTAGCCATTTGGATCCTTACTGTATATGTTGGCTTCAGTAGGTTCAGATTCGTTGTTTAGAGTAGGATGTACCTAGATGAGATTTATCGATCTTGGTAGAAAAAAAAATCTTATGCGATTTGTGAGATTAAGTTCAAAAAGTTTTTGACCAAAGCATGTGTGAATACTGAAAAAGAGTTTTCATGGGATTCACAAATGAACTCGAGTCGAGTCAATCTAGCATATGACTGATGATGGGGTCTGACGAGATCTCCATGACTTCCGTCAAGTCGAAACTTATGATAGAAAGACTGAATCATGCGATAACTGTACCTAGGAGTTTGTACTTTCATTCTACTAGGTTGTTACTATATACTGCTAGGTGTCACTGATAGATTATGAGGCTCATCGAGCATCATCTTAATGATCGATTGCCCTCGAAAGGTAGAATTAAAAATATTTCAATCCATCGAAAAGAGTTTCGATGATATTGAGATAGAGATCACAATATATCTCACTACTAGATAGAATAAAACCTATGGGATCACACATTAAAGAATTTAATCTCGAATTTATCAATTAGACTTATGAAGTTTCAGTTGGGTTAGAATTTATTGAAATCCTATTAGGTTTATAAGAACCATGCTAGCATACGGTTAAATCTAATTCTTCTTGAAACTTTGATTTGATCAAGTCCATAGCCTAACCTAAATTTATTTGGATTTAATTGGGCTCTTAATTATGAGCCCAAGAAGATTTGATTAAGTCAATTAGTTGGCATAATTATCCTAACATTATCTCTTCTTTATCTTTTGATTATCTCTAAGTGTGCATGTGGAATAGATGGAAGATTGAGTGGCACATCTTTTTCTTTTTAAAAATTTTTGTGCACCATATCCTAGAGGGGCCCACCCCCTCTTATGTGTCATGGCATGGAGGAGAGAGAGTGGGGTCCACATCCCATCTCTTTTGGCCAAAGATCCCTTTGTGGGGTGCCAAGAGTTGGCGCCCCAACCACTTGACATGTATTCCATGGATGCCTGTTGTATATACTTAAAAGGGCTGCTTAATTATTATTTATATCTGATTTTATTTGACATAAATCAGATTTAAAAGATAGAGGATTCTTATGTGATAAGAATCTACCTTTTTAAGTTTCTTGGGTTCCTAATATGTGTCAGGGCAATGTCTATATATAAAGGATGGTCTCTAGGGTTTCATAGAATGAATTTTTTTTTATCAACAAAACTCTCCCTCTTTCCATCTCCATGCCTCCTCTCATCATTTTCTTCCTTTCCATACTTAAAAGTTGGGTGCTCTCTCTTCCACATGCCTAGAAGAAGTTCTGGTGACTTAGAGATCAAGGATTGAGGAGAAGAAGAAGAAGGCTGCAGATCAACTCCAGATCAAAGAGTTGATCTCACAGTTAAGATCAATAGAGTTGATCAAAGTCTTCAAGATCAAGATTCTTCTTGAGAAGAAGAATCTCATACGAGAAGAAAAGTTTGAAATCGATCCCGATGGATACTCATAGAGGCCGGACACGTGTGCGGCTCAACCTTCTACAAATTCGAGATCATCAATAGCGATAAATTTTTACCTGCACAAAGCTAATGAGATCTGATCTCATAATTTTTTTCTAAATTTTAGATTGATAATATGTACTTTTTCTGAGCTTGGGTAGGTTTAGATCTAGTATCTAGCATGTGGGGTTAAAGGATTTAATCCTTTTTTTTTCACTGTCTGTTTTCAAAATTTTGAAATCTACACATGCTGTTTATCCGATTTTCTAACACTCTATACCATAGATCAGAGACTCATCTACTCTAAATGAAGCAATCTATGCATCGGTCTATCTGGATCGATCACTGTCTTCATGATGATAATATGACCGGGAGTATTTAAGAATTAAATATATGTCTCTAATTCTCAACACTTTGAGAATATGTATCGAAATATTAATTTTATGGACGATTCAAGGATACATCACACTTGAATGAAAAATTAACTTATCCTTTTATTGATCAAATCAATGTATTAAGTATAAAGTTGTATCTTAGCTTTATTACGATATGTTAGTCATATTGGCTTCTAAGACAAATATTTAACATCAAGTGCAATGCTTGCCTCAGACCACAGGCCATCTCAATAGTGAGATCAACTCGCTAGAACCATCCAGCAACTTCTGGAGCATGGACGGAATTCATAACTAGTGCCCACGACTAACAATCGTGATTTGCATAATAGTGGGCGGATTTCTATTCTAACAGCATATTAGATCAAGACCTAGCAATCTAGTGATTAGGGTCTAACAGTCTATCGGATTTAAACATAACAACCTACAGCTCTATCTCTATATGAAGAGATAATCGAGAGGACCCTAAGATAATCAAAAAAAAATACACCTACAGAGAGCAGTACCCACTCATTTTTTCTCTCTTCTTTCTATTTTCTTCTTTCTTTTTTGTTCTCAATCTTCTAATGCACCTTCGGTATGTGTGAGTTTTTGTGCAAGTTCTCCAAAAAGAAAATATCTCTTCATCAGTCTCGAGTTTCGCATCGGTGGATGACCGACCGATGTCAATCCAGAAATTTGCAGCAACAATATCCTTCAAAAGTTTTTCTGCCCAACTTCTGCATATTCCCTGACCAGAAAGAAAGGTCTAGAGCTGCAAAATCATATACTGGAAGCATTGATTGTGCGGTCTTGAATCTCTCAATACAACCTTGAACCTCGGCCTCTCGTTCCACACTTTTTGCTTGGAGGGTGCAATAAAATCTCTGCAAGAGCGACACTTCTCGAAAGTGTGGACGTCTGAAGGCACTTCACTTGAGAGGATGTCTATTTGTTATTCTCACCCACCCCACAAAACTTTTGTACACTATCATGTCGGTATCATATCACCTATGATAAATAATAACTACTTGGGGAAACTCCTCTTCCTCTAATTTTATTTTCAGAACAAAAAAGATGCATCGTCATTATCATCATCAACAACAATCATCCTATACCTATTGCAAATAGACAATCCATAATTAATCCTTCATATACACATTTGAAATGAAATCTTTGCCATCTTCGAGTCGGCGGGTAGCTGCCTGGTGAGACTTGAACCCTTTCTCATATTTCTGTCCCTCTAGAAAAGATACGCCTTTGCATGCACTGACCTTGTGGCGATGATGATAGTGATGCAGTGGCTAGAGAATGAGAAAGGCTCTCCCTTCCTTTTTTTGCTTTTCATATTGAGACTATGTAATGCATTCTTTAATTTATAACAGATGCGTACTTGATTCTCTCTCTTGTTGGCTTCTTATATCTCCACATTCAAATTTGGAATTCAAGTATTTTGATATGAGGCCCTTGATCTGTAGTGTTTTTGAAAGAATTCATGATGGATCTGCTGACATTGGTAAGCGAAACTATGCCTTTATTTCTTTGATGCCAAAAAAAACGTGAAAGGTTGACAGTCAAGGATTATAGACCCATAAGTTTGATAAATGGGATGGTTAAGATTTTCACGAAGACCTTAGTTATGAGACTCTTAAAGCATTTAGATAAGCTGATCTCTAATTCCCAGTGGCGAGCGTTTATAAAATGGTGACAGATTCAAGATTGTTTCTCATGTGCCATGGAGATATCATTGCAGCTTGTAGGAGATGCAGGGGGAAAGGCCTCATTTATAAAGTTGACTTTGGAAAAGCTTTTGGCAATATGGATTTGGACTTCTTCATCGCCCTCATAAATGTACAGGAATTTGGCTCTAAGTGATGCAGATAGATCGTGTCCATCCTCTAAACAAGCAAAACTACACTTCTCATTAATGGACACCCACTAATTGAATACAAGCAAGAAAGGGTCTTAGACAGGGAGACCTATTGTCCCCATTGCTCTTCATACTAGTTTCAGATATCTTTGATAGTATGTTGAAATAGAGAAAAATAAGCTTGTGGAAAGCTTTGGGCTTCCAAATATTCCAACAAGTTTTAGTTGCATACAATATGCAGATGACATCTTGGTTCTTTGCAATACAAATAAAATATAAGCATCTCATCCCAAGCTCATCTTTTACTTGTTCAAACTCTTCGTTGGGCTAAAGATTAAATTTGATAAAAGTTCACTTATTGATGTAGGAATTCGGAAGCAACATCCAAACTCTTCACTGATCTTATGGGTTGTTGCACTTCCAAACTTCCAGCCAACCTTGGCCTGCCATTGCACTCAAGAAGGTTTAAAAGCAAGGGATTGGAACTTCCTAGTTGAAAAAATAAGCAAAAAAGACTATCTACATGGAAGGCAAAGACTCTATCCTTGAGAGGTGGGCCGGTATTAATTAATGCAGTTTTCAAAGCATTGGCGATTTATTGGATGTTCGCTCTCAGATTGGCAGTTCAAATTATAAACATGATAGAAAAAAAGCGTCATGATTTTCTATAGAGAGGAGATAGAACATGCAGAGGGATTCATTGCTTGATGAGTTGGTCGACTTGTCGTTGGCCAAAGGCCTTTGGAAGGCTAGAAGTGATCCGTACGAGAAGATTCAATGACTGCCTCTTGATGAAACGATGGTGAAAATTCTATTCTGAGAAAAATATGCCATGGAGATAGTTTTATGCAAAGCCTATATTATGCCCAGAAGTAACCCAGTCAAATGACGATCGGTGATCTAAAAAATTTTTCAATGGCTTGGAAGGGAGCAGCGAAGGTAAGAGATATCTTCATGCAAGGATCACAACTTATAGTGGGGAATGGACGGCAAATGGCATTTTGGATCGGTCGTGCACCACTCGAAGTTTCTTTAATTTCCAGGTGCTTTACTCCAATTGCAAAACCCCTACATAACAGTACGAGAATTTCTGGAGACGAATGACAAAAGAAGTCTGTTTTGATATCCTTTGAGCTCCATTGCTGAAGCTGAGTTGTAGCAAATAAAGTCTCTTATCAATGGGGTAATTCTCTCGACTAACCAAAGATACCCTATAGTAGAATTGGAGTACGGATTACAAATTCAATGCTAGCAGATGCTACAAGTTCGTCTCTGTTGGAGCACGATCCCGGCTCCTCCCACGGACCTTGGGTGCAGCAGAACCAACAACGAACAGATCTGGAGACTTCTGGACTCGATCTAAGGCCCTTGACGAAAGTAGCCTGGTTGCTGTCTTCTTCGTCAGCCTTTCGTTCCAGATGAAGAACGCCTCTGAAATCACCTCTAAAAAATTCAAGATCTGGTATCCAACCAGATCAGTCCTGGATCGAGGTCTTCCAATTCGTAGATCTTGAATCGGGATGTTCTAGATAGGGAAGAAGGTAGATGGAGACAGACCTTGCAGATCTATCCTGCTGCAGACTTTCCTGTAGATCTGTTGATGGAGATCTCACCCGCGCCTCAAACAACCTCAGATCAACTCCAGATCTGAGAGGGACTTGTATCAACATCTTCGCAAGAGATTCCAGGTCCTGGACCTGATGTTTGGACGGCCGCAAAAGAGGGAGAGAAGAAAATGGCTGGCGGCTGCAAGGGAGAAGGGGCTAGCGCCTCCTTGCTTTTCTTTCCTTTTATGGACTGGTGGCAAGAAACCCTAGGGTTTCTTGCTCCTGAGACATGGAGAATTGCTGGAGAGAGAGAGAGAGACTTGGGAGAAAGAGTCTTGTATTTCTTTTTGGCTTAATCAAACCTATACACAGTACATGTATATATAAACACAGGGTCAAGTGACCCAAACCCAAAACTCCCTTGACCAACTCTATGGGAGATTAGGTAAACCCAAGCCCATGTACACCCATGACTCGACCTAATCTCACCTATCCTGGGCCCAGACCTGGCCCATAAAGAGTTGGTCCCTTGAGGCCCACATAACCTAGACCTCAAGAATCCGAAAGGTCCACAGCCTTTCAACCTAGGGCCCAACTAGCCCTAGAGCCTCCATGAAGCCCTCATGAATGATGGACCTTGGCCTTAGCCTTGGTCCCCTGGGCCTTGGGCACACCACCTGGATCACAACAATCTCCACCTTGGTGTCCCAAGGCCTCAACCAACTCCACTCTGTCCATCAGCCAAATCAGCTCAACACATCTCTGAAAGCTGTCCCATGGAAGTACCTTCGTAAGTGCATCAGCTGAGTTCTCCTTGATATGTACCTTTACCAGCTCCACCTTGCCATCCTCCACAAGCTCCCTGATTCGATGATACCGAATATCGATGTGCTTTATCCTTGCATGATAGACTGAGTTCGGTGCTAATAGAAGTGCACTCTAGCTGTCACAGTGCACTCTAATGGCCTCCTAAGTAAGGCCCATCTCCGTCAACAAATCCTTCAGCCAAATTACCTCCTTAGCTGCTTCTGTCAGCCCGATGTACTCTGCCTCTGTAGTGGATAGGGCCGTGATAGGCTGCAGACTCGATCTCCAAGAAATAGGACCTCCATACAGGCTAAAGATGAAGCTTGTCGTAGACCTCCGGGTATCCACATCTCCACCGAAGTCTGCATCTACATAACCGCCAATCAGCCCCTGAGCCTCCCTGGACATGTCAGAGTATCCCACTGCATCTCCTCACTATCCGTAGCAGATGCCAACTCCAACTGAACCCACATAGTATCTGAAAATCCACTTCAGAGCTCTCCAGTGCTCCCTGCCAGGCTGTGCCATGAACCTGCTAACCTGACTCACTGCATGAGCGATGTCTGGCCTACAACAGACCATCGCATACATCAAGCTTCCAACTCCTGAAGCATAAGGAACCTTCTCCATCTCCTGAGCCTCCACCTCAGTCTGTGGCACCATGGTCTTCGAGAGTCTGAAGTGACCGGCAAGTGGCAGCTCCACCAGCTTTGCTCCCTTCATCCCGAACCTCTCTAAGACCTTCTGTATGTAGCCCCCCTGAGATAGATGCAGCACCCTCCGGGCTCGGTCTGTGAAAATCTCCATGCCTAGGATCTTCCTTGCAGGGCCCAAATCCTTCATCTCAAACTCCCGAGATAAGGATGCCTTCAAATCCTGCACAACCTTCCTACTCTTGCATGCTATAAGCATGTCATCCACATACAAGAGTAGGAACAGCCTAGAACCATCCTCAAGAGACTGAACATAAACACAGGGATCAAACTCGGACCTGAAAAGTCCAATGCTGCGCACATAGGAGTCGAACCGCTTGTACCATTGCCTCGGCAACTGCTTCAGCCCGTACAGCGACTTCTGCAACAAACAAACCTTTTCCTCTGATCTTGGATCTCTGAAATCGGATGGCTGCTCCATGTAAATCCTCTCCTCCAAATGCCCATGAAGGAATGCCATCTTGACATCCATCTGCTCCAGCTCTAAATCCTGAGCTGCTACAATGCTCAGCAGCACTCTGATGGAAGTATGTCTGACGATGGGAGAGAAGACCTCGCTGAAGTCGATGCCTTCTTTCTGGGAGTATCCCTTCGCTCCTAACCTCGCTTTGAATCTGATAGCTCCCTGCTCTGAAGACCCTTCCTTGCTACTGTAGACCCATTTGCAGCCAATGGGCCTCTTCCCCTGTGGCAACTGCACCAATCGCCACGTCTGGTTCTGGTGGAGAGACTGCATCTCCTCGGACATCGTCTGCACCCACCGCTCTCTGTCCTGGCTCTCAATAGCCTCCTGATACCTATATGGGTCTCCATTCGCTGTCACTAGGGTATATGACAACATCTCCTCGAAGCCATATTGGTCCGGTTGCCTGATGGTCCTCTTGGGCTTGTGTAGGGCAACACCGATATCAGTCCTCGGTCCAGCTCGCTCCTGCTGGACCTCTCCACCTCGATCATCCGTTCGAGTCCTCTCCACCTGTGGAGATACCTTAGGCAGGTTCTCCACCTGAATGTCATGTCCTCCAGTAGTACCTGCAAGAGGCAAAATAAAAGAGGTAAGCTGTCCAGCAGCGCCCTACTGGACCTCCTCCTGCTCCTGCTGCTCCTCCATGCCTGCTCGCCTCTGTAAAACTGACTCCTCATCAAAAGTCACATCTCGACTAATGATGACCTTCTTTTCCAAGAGATCCCACAGCCTGTATCCCTTGACTCCTCGCGGATAGCCTAGAAACACCATCTTGCGTGATCTGGCATCTAGCTTGCTCCGCTCACTAGCTCCAATGTGCACATAGGCCGTGCACCCAAATACCCGTAGATGGCCCAGCCCAACTATCCTCCCAAACCACACCTCCTCTGGAAGCCTACCATCCAACCTGGTGTGAGGTGACCGATTGACCAATTAACCCGCTGCGTCAACTGTGTCAACCCAAAACTCCTTTGGAATCCCTGCCTGCAGCCTCATGCATCGTGCCTTTTCCAGAAGTGTTCTGTTCATCCTTTCGGCCATCCCATTCTACTGTGGAGTCTCCTTAACTGAGAAGTATCTCCTGATCCCACACTCCTCACAGTAGTCCTGAAACTCTCTGTTGGTGTACTCCCCATCATTGTCTGACCTTAGACACTTCACACTCCTCCCCTACTCCTCCACCTCAGCTCTCCAGATCTTGAACTTGGTGAAGACCTCTGACTTCTCTCTCATGAAGTAAATCCAGAGTTTCTTTGAGAAATCATCAACCAGGGTCATGAAGTATCTGGCCCCATTCTTAGCTAAAACTAAGGCTGATCCCCACACATCTGTGTGTACTAACTCCAGAGGGGCTGCACTGCGGGCTGTACTGATATTGAACTGAACTCTCCTTTGCTTTTCCATCTGGCAAGGCTCACAGATCTTCCCTGTAGAACCATCCTCCAGATCAGAGATGAGTCCCCTCCTGCTCAACTCCCTCAGCCCCTTGTCACCCATGTGGCCTAGGCGATAGTGTCACATCCTGTAGACCCCCTGCTGGTCCTGTGCTGCAGCTGCTGCATCAGACTCTCTGGTCACCACAGATCCCTCCAAGCGATAGAGGTTATTGTCCAACCTCCTGCCTCTCATCACTACCATAGCTCCATTGGAGATGTTCAGTACTTCACTTCTAGCCCTACTGCTGAAGCTGTATCCACTGCGCTCCAAGTAGCCTAGTGACACCAGATTTTTTTCCAGCTCCGGGATGTGCTTTACATTTATCAATGTCCTCACAATCCCATCAAACATCCTCACCCTGACTGTCCCTATCCCAGCCACCTTGCAAGGATGATTGTCACCTAGAGTCACTGATCCCTCATCTGTCTTGGTGTATGTCGCAAACCAAGACCTGTGTGGTGTGTAGTGATGTGAGCACGCAGAATCTAGTGTCCACTCCTCTGTGTAATGCCTGTGACCGTCTGATACCACAAGTAGATCATCCTCCACCTGCTGCCCAGCAATTGCACTCACTGATTCTGAGCCACTTCTTTCTCCCTTCTTGCTCTTCCATAGTGGACATTCTCGCTTGAAGTGCCCGAACTCAATGCACTTGAAGCATTTCACCTCTTTCTTTCCCTTCCTGGACTTGGACCGCCCCCTAGATTTGCTTCTGCCTCTGCCTCTACCTGTCCTCTCCCCTACTGCCAAACCCTCCTGGGGAGCCCGATCTCTGGTCAACTTTTTCCTTTGCTCATTAGACCTCAGCACCGAGACCATGTCCTCATATTCCAGAGTCTCCTTGCCGTAGAGCAGTGTAGTCACCAAAGAATCATATGATCCTGGCAGCGAACACAAAAGCAATAGAGACTTGTCTTCCTCATCCAGCTTCACCCCGATATTCATCAACTCCGTGCACAACTGGTCAAACCTCTGAATGTGGCTAATCACATCAGATCCCTCCTGTATCCGAAGACTGTACAACCTCTTCTTCAGCATTAGCTTGTTGCACATATTCTTCCCCATATATATGGTGTGCAACTTCGACCAAAGGCCCTTCAGGGTCTTTTCTTCCAACATCGAATACAACACTGCATCCGTCAAACATCCTCTGATCACCGAGCATGCTTTTTTCTCCAACAATACCCACTATGTATCTGTCATTCCCTCAGGCTTCTCATCCAAAGCCTGATCCAGATCTGCTTGCACCAGAAGATCCTCCACCCGGATTTTCCACATAGAAAAATTCTTCTTGCCATCAAACTTCTCGAACTTGACCTTCATATTATTGCCCATGACTGGATCCAAGCCAAACAAGCAATATAAAATCAAGAAGTGTAGAATATACCTTGATGGTACCTTGCTGAAAATTTTCAGCACTTGGGATCTTCAACTTCTCGTGCATGGAACCGCTTCCTCACCAATGTGGCTCTGATACCAATTATTGGAGCATGATCCTGGCTCCTCCCACGGACCTTGGGTGTAGTGAAATTAGCAACGAACAGATCTGGAGACTTCTGGACTCGATCTAAGGCCCTTGACGAAATCAGCCTGGCTGCTGTCTTCTTCGTCAGCCTTTCGTTTCAGATGAAGAACACCTCTGAAATCACCGCTAAAAAATTCAAGATCTTGTACCCAACCAGATCAGGCATGGATCGAGGTCCTCCAATTGGTAGATCTTGAATCGAGATATTTTAGATAGGGAAGAAGATAGATGGAGACAAACCTTACAGATCTATCCTGCTGCAGCCTTTCCTGTAGATCTGTTGATGGAGATCTCACCCGCACCTCAAACAACCTCAGATCGACTCCAGATCTGAAAGAGACTTGTATCAACCTCTTCGTAAGAGATTTCAAGTCTTGGACCTGATGCTTGGGTGGCTGCAAAAGAGGGAGAGAAGAAAATGGCTGGCGGCTGCAAGGGGGATGGGGCTAGTGCCTCCTTGCTTTTTTTTCCTTTTATGGACTGGTGGCAAGAAATCCTAGGGTTTCTTGCTCCTGAGGCATGGAGAATTGCTGGAGAGAGAGGGAGAAGAGAGAGAGAGACTTGGGAGAAAGAGTCTTGTATTTCTTTTTGGCTTAATCAAACCTATACACAGTACATGTATATATAAACACAAGGTCAAGTGACCCAAACCCAAAACTCCCTTGACCAACTCTATGGGAGATTAGGTTAACCCAAGCCCATGTACACCCATGACTCAACCTAATCTCACCTATCTTGGGTCCAGACCTGACCCATAAAGAGTTGGTCCCTTGAGGCTCACATAACCTAGACCTCAAGAACCTGAAAGGCCCACAGCCTTTCAACCTAGGGCCCAACTAGCCCTAGAGCCTCCATGAAGCCCTCATGAATGATGGACCTTGGCCTTAGCCTGTTGTGATCCAGGTGGTGTGCCCAAGGCCCAAGGGACCAAGGCTAAGGCCAAGGTCCATCATTCATGAGGCTTCATGGAGGCTCTAGGGCTAGTTGGGCCCTAGGTTGAAAGACTGTGGGCCTTTCGGGTTCTTGAGGTCTAGGTTATGTGGGCCTCAAGGGACCAACTTTTTATGGGCCAGGTCTGAGCCCAGGATAGATGAGATTAGGTTGTGTCATGGGTGTACATGGGCTTGGGTTAACCTAATCTCCCATAGAGTTGGTCGAGGAAGTTTTGGGTTTGGGTCACTTGACCCTGTGTTTATATATACATGTACTTGTATAGGTTGATTAAGCCAAGAAAATACAGAACTCTTTCTCCCAAGTCTCTCTCTCTCTTCTTCCTCTCTCTCCAGCCATTCTCCACACCCCAGGAGCAAGAAACCCTAGGGTTTCTTGCCGCCAGGTCCATAAAAGGAAAAAAAAGCAAGGAGGCGCTAGCCCCTTCCCCCTTGCAGCTGCCGACTCTCTCTCTTCTCCCTCTCTTGCAGCCACCCAAGCATCAGGTCTAGGACCTAGAATCTCTTGATAAGAGGTTGATACAAGTACCTCTCAGATCTGGAGTTGATCTGAGGTCGTTCGAGGCGCGGGTGAGATCTCCATCAACAGATCTACAAGAAAGGCTGCAGCAGGACAGATCTGCAAGGTCTGTCTCCATCTATCTTCTTCCCTATCTAGAATGCCCTGATTCAAGATCTATAAATTGAAAGACCTCGGTCCTGGCCTGATCTGGTTGGGTACCAGATCTTGGATTTTTTAGAGGTGATTTCAAAGGTGTTCTTCATCTGGAACGAAAGGCTGACGAAGAAGACAGCAACCAGGCTGATTTCGTCAAGGGCCTTAGATCGAGTCCAGAAGTCTCCAGATCTATTCATTGCTGGTTCCACTGCACCCAAGGTCCGTGGGAGGAGCCAGGATCATGCTCCAATAGTTGGTATCAGAGCCACGGTGGTGAAGAAGTGGTTCCAAGCGTGAGAAGTTGAAGATCCCAAGTGCTGAAAATTTTCAGCAAGGTACCATCAAGATATATTCTACACTTCTTGATTTTATATTGCTTGTTTGGCTTGGATCCAATCATGGGAAGCAATATGAAGGTTGATGTCAAGAAGTTTGATGGCAAGAAAAATTTTTCCATGTGAAAAATTCGGGTGGAGGATATTCTGGTGCAAGCAGATCTGGATCAGGCTTTGGATGAGAAGCTTAAGGGAATGACGGATAGACAATGGGCATCGTTGGAGAAGAAAGCATGCTCGGTGATCAGAGGATGTTTAGCGGATGCGGCGTTGTATATGGTGCTGGAAGAAAAGACCCCGAAGGGTCTTTGATCGAAGTTGCACACCATGTATATGGGGAAGAATATGTGCAACAAGCTGATGCTGAAGAAGAGATTGTACAGTCTTCGGATGCAGGAGGGATCTGATGTGATTGGCCACATTCAGAGGTTCGACCAGTTGTGCATGGAGTTGATGAATATCGGGGTGAAGCTGGATAAGGAGGACAAGTCCCTGTTGCTGTTGTGTTCGCTGCCAGGATCATATGATTCTTTGGTGACTACACTGCTCTACAGCAAGGAGACTCTGGAATATGAGGACATGATCTCGGTGCTGAGGTCTAATGAGCAAAGGAAAAAGTTGATCAGAGATCGGGCTCCCCAAGAGGGTTTGGCAGTAGGGGAGAGGACAGATAGAGGCAGAGGCAGAAGCAAGTCCAGGGGGCGGTCCAAGTCCAGGAAGGGAAAGAAAGAGATGAAATGCTTCAAGTGCAACGAGTTCGGGCACTTCAAGCGAGAATGTCCACTATGGAAGAAAAAGAAGGGAGAAAGAAGTGGCTCAGAATCAGTGAGTGCAGTTGCTGGGCAGCAGGTGGAGGATGATCTACTTGTGGTATCAGATGGTCATAGGCATTACACAGAGGAGTGGACACTAGACTCTGCGTGCTCACATCACTACACACCACACTGGTCTTGGTTGCGACATACACCAAGACAGATGAGGGATCAGTGACTCTAGGCGACAATCATCCTTGCAAGGTGGCTGGGATAGGGACAGTCAGGGTGAGGATGTTTGATGGGATTGTGAGGACATTGACAAATGTAAAGCACATTCCAGAGCTGGAAAAGAATCTGGTGTCACTAGGCTACTTGGAGCGCAGTGGATACAGCTTCAGCAGTAGGGCTAGAAGCGGAGTACTGAACATCTCCAATGGAGCTATGGTGGTGATGAGAGGTAGGAGGTTGGATAATAACCTCTATTGTATGGAGGGATTTGTGGTGACCAGAGAGTCTGATGCAGTAGCTGCAGCATAGGACCAGCAGGGGGCTTATAGGATGTGGCACTACCACCTAGGCCACATGGGTGACAAGGGGCTGAGGGAGTTGAGCAGGAGAGGACTCATCTCTGATCTGGAGGATGGAGCTACAGGAGAGATCTGTGAGTCTTGCCAGATGAAAAAGCAGAGGAGAGTTCAGTTCAACATCAGTACAGCCTGCAGTACAGCCCCTCTGGAGTTAGTACATACGGATGTGTGGGGACCAGCCTCAATTTCAGCTAAGAATGGGGCCAGATACTTCATGACCCTGATTGATGATTTCTCAAGAAAACTCTGGATTTACTTCATGAGAGAGGTCTGAGGTCTTCACCAAGTTCAAGATCTGGAGAGCTGAGGTGGAGAAGGAGCAGGGGAGGAGCGTGAAGTGTCTGAGGTCAGACAATGATGGAGAGTACACCAGCAGAGAGTTCCAGGACTACTTTGAGGAGTGTGGGATCAGGAGACACTTCTCAGTTAAGGAGACTCCACAGCAGAATGGGGTGGCCGAGAAGATGAACAGAACACTTCTGAAAAAGGCACAATGCATGAGGCTGCAGGCAGGGCTTCCAAAGGAGTTCTGGGTTGACACAGTTGACGCAGCGGATTACTTGGTCAATCGGTCACCTCACACCAGGTTGGATGACAGGCTTCTAGAGGAGGTGTGGTCTGGGAGGACAGTTGGGCTGGGCCATCTACGGGTACTTGGGTGCACGGCCTATGTGCACATTGGAGCTGGTGAGCGGAGCAAGCTAGACTCCAGATCACGCAAGATAGTATTTCTAGACTATCTGCGAGGAGTCAAGGGATACAAGCTATGGGATCCCTTAAAAAAGAAGGTCATCATTATTCGGGATGTGACTTTTGATGAGGAGTCAGTCCTATGGAGGCGAGTAGGCATGGAGGAGCAGCAGGAGCAGGAGGTCCAGCAGGGCGCTGCTGGACAGCTAACCTCTTTGATTTTGCCTCTTGCAGGTACTACTGGAGGACATGACATTCAGGTGGAGCATCTACCTAAGGTGTCTCCACAGGTGGAGAGGACTCAGACGGATGATCGAGGTGAAGAGGTCCAGCAGGAGCGAGCTGGATCGAGGACTGATATCGGTGTTGCCCTACATAAGTCCAAAAGGACCATCAGGCAACCGGACCGATATGGCTTCGAGGAGATACTGTCATATACCCTGGTGACAGCGAATGGAGACCCATATACGTATCAGGAGGCTATTGAGAGCCAGGACAGAGAGCGGTGGGTCCAGACGATGTCCGAGGAGATGCAGTCTCTCCACAAAAACTAGATGTGCCGATTGGTGCAGTTGCCACAGGAGAAGAGGCCCATTGGCTGCAAATGGGTCTACAATCGCAAGGAAGGGCCTTCAGAGCAGGGAGGTATCAGATTCAAGGTGAGGTTAGTGGCCAAGGGATACTCCCAGAAGGAAGGCATCGACTTCAGTGAGGTCTTCTCTCCCGTCGTCAGACATACTTCCATCAGAGTGTTGCTGAGCATTGTAGCAGCTCAGGATTTAGAGCTGGAGCAAATGGATGTCAAGACGGCGTTCCTCCATGGGCATTTGGAGGAGAGGATTTACATGGAGCAGCCACCCAGTTTCAGAGATCCAAGATCAGAGGGAAAGGTTTGTTTGTTGCAGAAGTCGCTGTAAGGACTGAAGCAGTCGTCGAGGCAATGGTACAAGCGGTTCGACTCCTATATGCGCAGCATTGGACTTTTCAGGTGCGAGTTTGATCCCTGTGTTTATGTTCAGTCTCTTGAGGATGGTTCTAGGCTGTTCCTACTCTTGTATGTGGATGACATGCTTATAGCATGCAAGAGTAGGAAGGTTGTGCAGGATCTGAAGGTATCCTTATCTCGAGAGTTTGAGATGAAGGATTTGGACCCTGCAAGGAAGATCCTAGGCATGGAGATTTTCAGAGACCGAGCCTGGAGGGTGCTGCATCTATCTCAGGGAGGCTACATACAGAAGGTTTTAGAGAGGTTCGGGATAAAGGGAGCAAAGCCGGTGGAGCTGCCACTTGTCGGTCACTTCAAACTCTCGAAGATCATGGCACCACAGACTGAGGTGGAGGCTCAGGAGATGGAGAAGGTTCCTTATGCTTCAGGAGTTGGGAGCTTGATGTATGCGATGGTCTGTTGTAGGCCAGACATCGCTCATGCAGTGAGTCAGATAAGCAGGTTCATGGCGCAGCCTGGCAGGGAGCACTGGAGAGCTCTGAAGTGGATATTCAGATACCTGACGGGTTCAGTTGGAGTTGGCATCTACTACGGACAGCGAGGAGGTGCAGTGGGATACTCTGACATGTCTAGGGAGGCTCAGGGGCTGATTGGCAGTTATGTAGATGCAGACTTCGGTGGAGATGTGGATACCCGGAGGCCTACGACAGGCTTCATCTTTAGCCTGTATGGAGGTCTTATTTCTTGGAGATCGAGTCTGTAGCCTATCACGGCCCTATCCACTACAGAGGCGGAGTACATCGGGCTGACAGAAGCAGTTAAGGAGGTAATTTGGCTGAAGAGTTTGTTGATGGAGATGGGCCTTACTCAGGAGGTCATTAGAGTGCACTGTGACAGCCAGAGTGCACTTCTATTAGCACAGAACTCAGTCTATCATGCAAGGACAAAGCACATCGACATTCGGTATCATCGGATCAGGGAGCTTGTGGAGGATGGCAAGGTGGAGTTGGTAAAGGTACACACCAAGGAGAATCCAGCTGATGCACTTACGAAGGTACTTCCACGAGACAGCTTTCAGAGATGTGTTGAGCTGATGCGGCTGATGGACAGAGTGGAGCTGGTTGAGACCTTGAAACACCAAAGTAGAGATTGTTGTGATCCAGGTGGTGTGCCCAAGGCCCAGGGGACTAAAGCTAAGGCCAAGGTCCATCATTCATGAGAGCTTCATGGAGGCTCTAGGTTGAAAGGCTGTGGGCCTTTCGGGTTCTTGAGGTCTAAGTTATGTGGGCCTCAAGGGATCAACTTTTTATGGGCCAGGTCTGGGCCCAGGATAGGTGAGATTAGGTCGAGTCATGGGTGTACATGGGCTTGGGTTAACGTAATCTCCCATAGAGTTGGTCAAGAAAGTTTTGAGTTTGGGTCACTTGACCCTGTGTTTATATATACATGTACTTGTATAGGTTGATTAAGCCAAGAAAATACAGAACTCTTTCTCCCAAGTCTCTCTCTCTCTTCTTCCTCTCTCTCCAGCCATTCTCCATGCCCCAGGAGCAAGAAACCGTAGGGTTTCTTGCCGTCAGGTCCATAAAAGGAAAGAAAAGCAAGGAGGCGCTAGCCCCTCCCCCCTTGCAGCTGCCGACTCTCTCTCTTCTCCCTCTCTTGCAGCCACCCAAGCATCAGGTCCAGGACCTGAAATCTCTTAAGAAGAGGTTGATACAAGTTTCTCTCAGATCTGGAGTTGATCTGAGGTCGTTTGAGGCGCGGGTGAGATCTCCATCAACAGATCTACAAGAAAGGCTGCAACAGGACATATCTGCAAGGTCTGTCTCCATCTATCTTCTTCCCTATCTAGAATGCCCCGATTCAAGATCTACAAATTGGAAGACCTCGGTCCAGGCCTGATCTGGTTGGGTACCAGATCTTGAATTTTTCAGAGGTGATTTCAGAGACGTTCTTCATCTGGAACCAAAGGCTGATGAAGAAGACAGCAACCAGACTGATTTTGTCAAGGGCCTTAGATCGAGTCCAGAAGTCTCCAGATCTGTTCATTGCTGGTTCCGCTGCACTCAAGGTCCATGGGAGGAGCCAGGATCGTACTCCAACATAGCCTTGGTCCCCTGGGCCTTGGGCACACCACCTGGATCACAACAGTCTCTCATAGAGGTATCATTTCAAGCTACGCCAAAATTATCTGGAAAATCCCCATTCCTGAGAAAGTGAAGATCCTCAATTTGCTTGCCTATCATAATAGAATACTAATATCAGAAAACTTGAGGAAGAGAGCGATGATAGGCCCTTAGTTCTCTCCTTTATGTGCCGAGGAGAAAGAAAAAACCGATCACTTGTTGATGCAGTGTGAATTTTTCCAATGAATACGGAGAAGGAGCATGCAGATTCTCTCAATGCCCGAAGTTCCAAATACTTTGAAAGAAATGTGGACTTCACGGAGAGCGGCGCTAACATGGAATCACCAAACAATCACATGGGAATGTTGGGTTACTATAGTCTACTGATTTTTGTTAATCCGGTTTGAGGCTTGTTCCCGTGGGTTAGTCCTCAGGCAATGCGCTACCATGTTACAACGTCAATTGGACATCAGTTTACTTTGGCAAACACAAGGCACAACCATCATATTTGTTGAAGATGGTGTTGGGAAGCATCTAACACGCCGAGCTGTTCACTGAATTAATATAAGGGCAATCACTATGCAATCAAATGTCCGGAGATTGTCAACCGACGGCTCTCCCTATCTGAGGACAAAGCACTTGGCTTCTCCTTAAAGCACAAGCGCTTTTGTTCTAACTTCTATCTTTCCTACAAATAATATCGGGTGATCACAACCTCCCTTTTCATCAAAAAAGGAAAAAAATTAACATCAGGGGATAAGTCATGGTCTCCTGCATCATGATCATATATCGAAAATACTTAGACTCGATTCTAGTTGTAATGGGCAGCTAATCTTGTAATTCTTTTGCCAATAGTTTTACAAGCAAATGCCTCATAGTTAAATTTAAGTGTATTTATCATCAAAATGGCCCATAGGAACCTCTAGCAACTCTTTCTCAAAATCATCCACGTGATTTTAAGGTTCCCTGAAGCTATTTGTGCCAAGGAATTTGACATGCTGCATATAAATTAATTTCAACTATTAAATAAAGGACTGACTAAAATTAATATATTGATCATTCCCTATCTTGGAAAAAAAAACATTGACCATAAATAGAGGTTGCATGTAGGCAGGTTGATCTGGGTTAAAGGCTACGCTAAACTTGACCCAATCTCAATTGTTTCTTAATTTTCAGAATCAAAATTGAATAAGCAAATACTAGAGCAAACCCCACACAACCTAATTAAGATCAGATTGTTCTATTTGGTTCTTAGATTACCAACAAAAATTGAAAATAGCAAATAAAACACTACATTTTTTCGTGTGGGCGCATGCGCATCTCTTTGTGTGTATGTATGTATATATGCATGCCTGCACGCATGCATCTATGTCTTTGAGAGACTTTGGCTCCAAAATATTGCTATTCAAAACAATGAAGGATCTCTCAAAACCCAAATCGACATGGTTGATCATGATTTATATTATATTCAAAGATATCTTATAATAAAGTTGAACATACTTATAAATCTAGACTGCAATATTTTACAGAGTACAATCACAATAAATCAATTCTATCAAAACAAGCACAATTAACCAAAATCATGAGTGAAGGGCCTATGAAAATCAACCGCACACATGCACATGCACATGCACACAAACATAAATGTATGTATGTATAAGGATTGAGTTGGCTTAGATCTAGGTTATCTAATCTTTCAATCCAAATCTTAACTAATCTTCTCGAGTTTCAAAATATTTGGAATAGGAATTGCCCTGATCCTATTAGGAACCCCAATCAAAACAACCTAACAAGAGTGGTTCGGCATCATTCTTGGCTTACCAAACCCATGTGCACCCCTAGCTATAAAATATGTCTGCATGACCACATATCTAATATATATATATATATATATATATATATATATATATAAACAAACAGAGACCTCTCAATAAAAGTCTCCATCCGCCACGTGGCAGTAATATAGGGATAATATTTTGTATTTTAGGCGAATATTGGAGTGGACTGGAGAGTTTGACCGGTTCCGTCGATGTCTGGAAAAAAAAAAAATCAAACAAAAGCCTAGCTCCGAGACTCTAGCCCCCCGTTCCGACGATGGCCTCCCACCGGGTCCTCTCCTCCCCCCGCCGCTCTCTGACGCTCAAATCCGCCTTCCCAAACCCCTGGAGCTCTTACCCTTCCCCCATTTCCCGCCCCTCCCCCGCCGGCTTCCTCCTCTCCCACACCATCAAGTATGCCATGGCCGCGGTGGTGAAGGCCCCCCATCCCCGCCGTCACCCGTGAAGGCTGCCGGCGGCCCTAGCGGCAAGATCACAGATGAGTTCACCGATGCTGGCACGATAGACAACGTGTGCCAGGTGTCGGTGCCATCGTGGATTTCCAGTTCGATGAGGGGCTGCCGTCGATCTTGATGGCTCTCGAGGTGCTCGACAACTCGATCCATCTGGTTCTGGAGGTCATGCAGCATCTGGGGGAGAACATGGTGAGGACCATCGCCATGGACGGGACTGAAGGGCTCATCTGTGGTCAGAGAGTTTTGAACACTGGGTCTCCAATCACCGTAAGTTTTACATACCTTTATTATTTTTTTTTGGAACTGACATGAAATGACCTCTTCATATTATAAAATTTTATAGGAGAATATTATTCTGTCTTGGATATGATCTGTTGAGTTTTCTTTTTCTTTTTCTTTTTGATAGTGCAAAGTTTGCCCAATGATCGATTTTTATCTCTTTGATAAAACATAAATTTGATGGTAAGATCTATTAATAAATCGATGCCTATGTTGGAGCACGATCCCAGCTCCTCCCACGGACCATGGGTGCAGCAGAACCAGCAACGAACAAATCTGGAGACTTCTGGACTCGATCGAAGGCCCTTGACGAAATCAGCCTGGTTGCTGTCTTCTTCGTCAGCCTTTCGTTCCAGATGAAGAATGCCTCTAAGATCACCTCTAAAAAATTCAAGATCTGGTACCCAACCAGATCAGGCCTGGACCGAGGTCTTCCAATTTATAGATCTTGAATCAGGGTATTCTAGATAGGGAAGAAGGTAGATAGAACCAGACCTTGCAGATCTATCCTGCTGCAGCCTTTCCTGTAGATCTGTTGATAGAGATCTCACCCGTGCCTCAAACGACCTCAGATCAACTCCAGATCTGAGAGAAACTTGTACCAACCTCGTAGCAAGAGATTTCAAGTTCTAGACCTGATGTTTGGATGGCTGCAAGAGAGGTAGAGGCAATATAGTTGGCAGCACAAAGGGGGAGGGGCTCAAAACCCTAGCGCCTCCCCTGCTTTTTCTGCCTTCTATGGACCTGGCGGAAAGAAACCCTAGGGTTTCTTGCTCCTGAGGAATGGAGAATAGCTGAAGAGAGAGGGAGAAGAGAGAGAGAGACTTGGGAGAAAGGGTTTTTGTATTCCTTGGCTTTATCAAACCTATACGGTGCATGTATATATAAACACAAGGTCAAGTGACCCAAACCCAAAACTCCTTTGACCAACTCTATGAGAGATTAGATTAACCCAAGCCCATGTACACCCATGACTCGACCTAATCTCACCTATCCTGAGCCTAGACCTGGCCCATAAAGAGTTGGTCCCTTGAGGCCCACATAACCTAGACCTCAAGAACCCGAAAGGCCCACAGCCTTTCAACCTAGGGCCCAACTAGCCCTAGAGCCTCCATGAAGCCCTCATGAATGATGGACCTTGACCTTAGCCTTGGTCCCCTGGGCCTTAGGCACACCATCTGGATCACAACAATCTCCACCTTGGTGTCCTAAGGCCTCAACCAGCTCCACTCTGTCCATCAGCCGAATCAGCTCAACACATCTCTGAAATCTATCCTGTAGAAGTACCTTCATAAATGCATCAGCTGGATTCTCCTTGGTATGTACCTTTACCAGCTCCACCTCGCCATCCTCCACAAGCTCCCTGATCTGATGATATCGAATGTCGATGTGCTTTGTCCTTGCATGATAGACTGAGTTCTGTGCTAATAGAAGTGCACTCTGACTGTCACAGTGCACTCTAATGGCCTCCTGAGTAAGGTCCATCTTCGTCAACAAATTCTTCAGCCAAATTGCCTCCTTAGCTGCTTCTGTCAGCCCGATATACTCCGCCTTTGTACTGGATAGGGCCGTGATAGGCTGCAGACTTGATCTCCAAGAAATAGAACCTCCATACAGGCTAAAGATGAAGCCTGTCGTAGACCTCCGGGTATCCACATCTTCACCGAAGTCTGCATCTACATAACTGCCAATTGGCCCCTGAGCCTCCCTAGACATGTCAGAGTATCCCACTGCACCTCCTCGCTGTTTGTAGCAGATGCCAACTCCAACTGAACCCGCCAGGTATCTGAATATCCACTACAAAGCTCTCCAGTGCTCCCTGCCAGGCTGCACCATGAACCTACTAACCTGACTCACTGCATGAGCAATGTCTGGCCTACAACAGACCATCGCATATATCAAGCTCCCAACTCCTGAAGCATAAGGAACCTTCTCCATCTCCTGAGCCTCCACCTCAGTTTGTGGCGCCATGGTCTTCGAGAGTCTGAAGTGACCGACAAGTGGCAGCTCCGCCGGCTTTGCTCCCTTCATCCCGAACCTCTCTAAGACCTTCATGTAGCCCCCCTGAGATAGATGCAGCACCCTCCGAGCTCGGTCTCTGAAAATCTCCATGCCTAGGATTTTCTTTGCAGGGTCCAAATCCTTCATCTCAAACTCCCGAAATAAGGATGCCTTCAGATCCTGCACAACCTTCCTACTCTTACATACTATAAGCATGTCATCCACATACAAGAGTAGGAATACTCTAGAACCATCCTCAAGAGACTGAACATAAACACAGGGATCAAACTCGCACCTGAAAAGTCCAATGCTGCGCACATAGGAGTCGAACCGCTTATACCATTATCTCGGCAACTGCTTCAGCCCGTACAGCGATTTCTGCAATAAACAAACCTTTCCCTCTGATTCTAGATCCCTGAAACTGGGTGGCTGCTCCATGTAAATCCTCTCCTCCAAATACCCATGGAGGAACGCCGTCTTGACATCCATCTGCTCCAGCTCTAAATCCTGAGTTGCTACAATGCTCAGCAACACTTTGATGGAAGTATGTCTGACGACGGGAGAGAAGACCTCGCTGAAGTCGATGCCTTCCTTCTGGAAGTATCCCTTGGCTACTAACCTCGCCTTGAATCTGATACCTCCCTGCTCTGAAGGCCCTTTTTTGCGACTGTAGACCCATTTGCAGCCAATGGGCCTCTTCCCCTGTGGCAACTGCACCAATCGCCACGTCTGGTTCTGGTGGAGAGATTGCATCTCCTCGGACATCGCTTGGATCCACCGTTCTCTGTCTTGGCTCTCAATAGCCTCCTAATACCTATATGGGTCTCCATTCGCTGTCACCAGGGCATATGACAGCATCTCCTCGAAGCCATATCGGTTCGGTTGCCTGATGGTCCTCTTAGGCTTGTGTAGGGCAACACCGATATCAGTCCTCAGTCCAGCTCGCTCCTGCTGGACCTCTCCGTCTCGATCATCCGTCTGAGTCCTCTCTACCTGTGGAGACACCTTAGGTAGGTCTCCACCTGAATGTCATGTCCTCCAGTAGTACCTGCAAGAGGCAAAATCAAAGAGGTAAGCTGTCCAGCAGCGCCCTACTGGACCTCCTCTTGCTCCTGCTCTCCTCCATACCTGCTCATCTTCGTAGGACTGACTCCTCATCAAAAGTCACATTTCGACTAATGATGACCTTCTTTTTCAAGGGATCCCACAGCCTGTATCTCTTAGCTCCTCGTGGATAGCCTAGAAACACCGTCTTGCGTGATCTGGCATCTAGCTTGCTCCGCTCACCAGCTCCAATGTGCACATAGACCGTGCACCCAAATACCCGTAGATGGCCCAGCCCAACTATCCTCTCAGACCACACTACCTCTGGAAGCCTGCCATCCAACCTGGTGTGAGGTGACCAATTGACCAAGTAACCCGCTGCGTCAACTGTGTCAACTCAGAACGCCTTTGGAAGCCCTGCCTGCAGCCTCATGCATCGTACCTTTTCCAGAAGTATTCTGTTCATCCTCTCGGCCACCCCATTCTGCTGTGGAGTCCCCTTAACTGAGAAGTGTCTCCTAATCCCACACTCCTCACAGTAGTCTTGAAACTCTATGCTGGTGTACTCCCCGTCATTGTCTGACCTCAGACACTTCACGCTCCTCTCCAGCTCCTTCTCCACCTCAGCTCTCCAGATCTTGAACTTGGTGAAGACCTCTGACTTCTCTCTCATGAAGTAAATCTAGAGTTTTCTTGAGAAATCATCAATTAGGGTCATGAAGTATCTGGCCCCATTCCTAGCTGAAACTGGGGCTGGTCCCCACACATCCATGTGTACTAACTCCAAAGGGGCTACACTGCGGGTTGTACTGATGTTGAACTGAACTCTCTTCTGCTTTCCCATCTGGCAAGGCTCACAGATCTCCCCTATAGCACCATCCTCCAGATCAGAGATGAGTCCTCTCCTGCTCAACTCCCTCAGCCCCTTGTCACCCATGTGGCCTAGGCGGTAGTGCCACATCCTGTAAGCCCCCTGCTGGTCCTGTGCTGTAGCTGCTGGATCAGACTCTCCGGTCACTATAGATCCCTCCATGCGATAGAGATTATTGTCCAACCTCCTGCCTCTCATCACCACCATAGCTCCATTGGAGATGTTTAATACTCCGCTTCTAGCCCTACTGCTGAAGCTGTATCCACTGCGCTCCAAGTAGCCTAGTGACACCAGATTCTTTTCCAGCTCCGGGACGTGCTTTACATTTGTCAATGTCCTCACAATCCCATCAAACATCCTCACCCTGACTGTCTCTATCCCAGCCACCTTGCAAGGATGATTGTCGCCTAGAGTCACTGATCCCTCATCTGTCTTGGTGTATATCGCAAACCAAGACCTGTGTGGTGTGTAGTGATGTGAGCACGCAGAGTCTAGTATCCACTTCTCTGTGTAATGCCTGTGACCATCTGATACCACAAGTAGATCATCCTCCACCTGCTGCCCAGCAACTGCAGTTACTGATTCTGAGCCACTTCTTTCTCCCTTCTTGCTCTTCCATAGTGGACATTCTCGCTTGAAGTGCCCGAACTCGTTGCACTTGAAGCATTTCATCTCTTTCTTTCCCTTCCTGGACTTGGACCACCCCCTGGACTTGCTTCTGCCTCTGCCTCTACCTGTCCTCTCCCCTACTGCCAAACCCTCCTGGGGAGCCCGATCTCTGATCAACTTTTTCCTTTACTCATTAGACCTCAGCACCGAGACCATATCTTTATATTCCAGAGTCTCCTTGTCGTAGAGCAATGTAGTCACCAAAGAGTCATATGATCCTGACAGCGAACACAAAAGCAATAGGGACTTATCCTCCTCATCCAGCTTCACCCCGATATTCATCAACTCCGTGCACAACTGGTCGAACCTCTGAATGTGGCCAATCACATCAGATCCGTCTTGCATCCGAAGACTGTACAACCTCTTCTTCAGCATTAGCTTGTTGCACATATTCTTCCCCATATATATGGTGTACAACTTCGACCAAAGGCCCTTCGGGGTCTTTTCTTCCAGCACCGAATACAACACCACATCCGCCAAACATCCTCTAATCACCGAGCATGCTTTCTTCTCCAACGATGCCCACTGTCTATCTGTCATTCCCTCAGGCTTCTCATCCAAAGCCTGATCCAGATCTGCTTGCACCAGAAGATCCTTCACCCAGATTTTTCACATGAAAAATTTTTTCTTGCCATCAAACTTCTCGAAATCGACCTTCATATTGCTGCCCATGACTGGATCCAAGCCAAACAAGCAATATAAAATCAAGTGTAGAATATACCTTGATGGTACCTTGTTGAAAATTTTCAGCACTTGGGATCTTCAACTTCTCGCACTTGGAACTGCTTCCTCACCACCGTGGCTCTGATACCAACTGTTGGAGAACGATCCCGGCTCCTCCTACGGACCTTGGGTGCAGCGGAACCAGCAACGAACAAATCTGGAGACTTCTAGACTCGATCGAAGGCCCTTGACAAAATCAGCCTGGTTGCTATCTTCTTCGTCAGTATTTCGTTCCAGATGAAGAATGCCTCTAAGATCTCCTCTAAAAAATCCAAGATCTGGTACCCAACCAGATCAGGCCTGGACCGAGGTCTTTCAATTTGTAGATCTTGAATCGGAGCATTCTAGATAGGGAAGAAGGTAGATAGAACCAGACCTTGCAGATCTGTCCTACTGCAGCCTTTCCTGTAGATCTGTTGATGGAGATCTCACCCGTGCCTCAAATGATCTCAGATCAACTCCAGATCTGAGAGGAACTTGTACCAACCTCGTAGCAAGATATTTCAAGTCCTGGACCTATTGTTTGGGTGGCTACAAGAGAGGAAGAGGCAATATGGTTGGCGGCACAAAGGGGGAGGGGCTCAAAACCCTAGCGCCTCCCCTGCTTTTCCTGCCTTCTATGGACCTGGCGGCAAGAAACCCTAGGGTTTCTTGCTCCTGGGGCATGGAGAATTGTTGAAGAGAGAGGGAGAAGAGAGAGAGAGACTTGGGAGAAAGGGTTTTCGTATTCTTTGGCTTTATCAAACCTATACAGTGCATGTATATATAAACACAGGGTCAAGTGACCCAAACCCAAAACTTTCTTGACCAACTCTATGGGAGATTAGGTTAACCCAAGCCCATGTACACCTATGACTCGACCTAATCTCACCTTTCCTGGGTCCAGACCTGGCCCATAAAGAGTTGGTCCCTTGAGGCCCACATAACCTAGACCTCAAAAACCCAAAAGAACCACAGCCTTTCAACCTAGGGCCCAACTAGCCCTAGAGCCTCCATGAAGCCCTCATGAATGATGGACCTTGGCCTTAGCCTTGGTCCCCTGGGCCTTGGGCACACCACCTGGATCACAACAGCCTGTATCATAAGTCTTTCTTGATTAAATTCTATTATAAAATTTCTTTCTCCGTTAGAGGATAGATGATTTTTTGGGCTTCAAAGAGAGCCATTGATTGGTGGGTGGACGGCTGTGATGACGTATTCGATATAGTAATAAACCATGTTATCGCGCATAATCAAACACTTTTATCAAATAAAAATATAAAATTTTAGTGAATTGAGTTTTTATTGAGATAAGAAACAAATGACAAATTTATCTTCCTCTGATAAATTTAAAAATTTTCAAATTTTTAATATCTAAGTTAGTTATTAATAGTGATTGTTCCTCAACGAAGGCATCCATATAGGTGAAAAAATTTTAAGTACATACTTGCACGGTCTGTTTCATGCCTTGCTTTCCTGCTGAAGATGAAAGTACCCTGATGAAAGTTATGGCAGATAACTTAAGAAACATAATCTTAAGAAATATAATCATTTTATATCTCAAAATTGACATGAATTTAAAATATATATAAAATAAATAGAATAGAATAGTTAAATAAAATAAAATATTTTTTAAAAATTATATTTTTAAATATTTTTAAATATTTATATTTTTATTTAGAATATTTAATACCATCCATGATATTTTTTATATTATATTAAATTTTTAATTTATAATAATATTATTTAAAAAAATAAATACATATCGTGCATCACACGGGATTTTAAGCTAGTTCAATTTTAGAAGCTGTTGCATCAATGATAAAATTTGGGCAAAAGTTTAAAAACTAGATTTGGTTATAGTATCTCACTCATGTAAGATAAGGTGAACAACATTGACATAGAATCTAGTTTAAAACAGAGTCTCATCAATCAAAAAATGAAAATATGAAAAAAATTCAAATCTACAAGATAGAATCTGTATCATATATCGTGCCATGGATAGAAGCTCAATAAGGGGATTATGGGATTCTAGAAGGCAAGAATCCAAGTAATCGTGGAGACCAGTATTCCTGCATGAGCGAAAAAGTAACATGTCATAAAACACTTCTTTCGAGCTCCTCCAAGCGTGAAGAAATACTCTCCATAAAAGTAATATCTATTAATGTAAAAATTCTCATTCAATAAGAAGATAAGAGATATTGTTATAAATAGTAAAAATAAAACTAGTTCTTTTAAGTACTTCTTAACAAAACCTGTGGATTGATATTGATATCTATTAATGTCAACTTTGCAGAAATATTTCTTGAAGGGGGAAAAAATGGTGTTTCTGATGCTGGCACCCTCAGCTAAAAAATCTCTTTCAAAGCTATCTACCAACCATAGGTGGAAAAAAGAAAAAAAAAACGAGCCAATAGTTTTCCAGTACTACATTTAACTTGTCCTTTTTTCTTTCCTCTGTTTTTTTTAATCACCAACATGCTGGGAAAAAGAAAGAAGCTCGTCCATGTCATGAATAATTTGTTTGTTAAGAGAGCAAGGACTTGATTAATTCTAGTTGGATTTCCGCTCAAGAGGTGGATTGTGTTGAGGGAAAAAAAAAAAAAAACAGAAGGAAGGTGTCAATCAGCCTTTTTCTAATAAAGAAAATTGTGTTATGATTTATACGGGCCTAACGGAAAAACAAACAAGGAGCGTTTCGAAGTGTACGGCATACCTCCGACTAGAATTGTCAGGGACAACGTGCCATCCACGCTTGTGCTCGACGAGCCAACTGCACCCACACCAAAATCCACATCTTCAACCACAATTGTAAAGATGAGGAAAGAGAAGACGTATGCCCCTCCACTTGTTAGAATATTAGACTAGGTGCTGGCGTTATGATTTTTATTTTATTTTATTTTATTTTTGCAAAGAATATCGTGGATGAGAGTAGCGGGGACAGAGCTACAGACCCGAGTCGCAGTTGGAAGTGGAGTTCCGATCCCCGCAGAGGCAGAGGTTAGCGTTGTTGGCTTCGTCGTAGCCGCAGACGCCGCCGGTGGCCCGGCAGGCCCCACAGAAGCCCTGGTGCTCGGCGGGAAGAGAATATGTGGCCCGGATGCCGTAGGCCCAGGCCCCAGGGCCCCGCGCCCTCACGGGGGCCAGGCTGTAGGCGCTGCTGTACCCCTCACACCCCAGATGGCTCAGGTTGATCGCCCGGATCGCCCCGAACTCCACCGCGCAGCACTCCGGCGGGCTCGCAGCCCCGTACGCGGCAGAGTCCCTCCTCGAGGTCGCCCCTCCGCCTCCGGGGAACACCGCCCAGGCCGGGCAGCGGTAATACTCCTCGCAGCCCATCCCGGAGACATTGCGGCAGGGGCGGTGCTTCCCGGGGAAGCCCTGGAAGAGTGGCGACTCGGCGTGGCAGCCCAGGAGGAGGAAGACGTTGTTCGGGTCGGGCTGGAGGTAGGGGGCCCGCCACGGCTCGACGATGAAGCCGTTTCCGCGGCCGCCGGGGGAGCGGGCGAGGGCATAGCAGTCGGACATGGCCGGGTCGTGGAGGGTGAGCCCCCGGTAGGCGTAGTCGACGTCGAGCACGCGGTAGGAGCCGGAGGGGAGGTGGAGCATCAGCACCCCGTTAATGCAGAAGAGGAGGTCGCGGAAACCCGCATGGCCGCACCCGGGGCGCAGGCCGAAGGGATAGTCCACCGTGATGTTGCCGCAGAAGGAGCGGCAGGTGCTTACGGGGACGCCCGGGAAGGCGAAGGCCGCCGGCGCTGGGAAGAGGCTGAGGAAGAGGAGGAGGATTGGGATCATGTCTGCCGCAGTCGGTCCGAAAGGAGCAAGAGTGAGAGTGATACCGACTGAGAGGTGAATAACTAAAGGAGGGAGACGTGAATGGGAAGGAAAGGGAGGATGCTCTTATTTTCATGTTTTGTGCATCTTTTTAGTGTAAATGCAGGAGGGAATATGTTCTGTGCTTGGAACGGGGTGGTGGGATCGATCTCCTTTTTTCTTTTTCTTTTCTTTTCTTTTCCTTTCATTTGTTATGGGAGAGAGACCCGTAATTGTGTTTCCCTCCTGTCTCCAGATCGATGACTTCACCACCAGCTTTCAGTGTTTTTTTACTGCGTTCGGGTGTGCTCCGGCTCTCCTCTCTGGCAGCTCCTTCTGGTGCATCGCTGCTGCTGCTGCCGGTTACAGTTGCGCAGAGTAACGACAAACTGCCATTCTCGATAGCGACCATACTGCCATCGACAGTCCATAACAGCTCGAGGCATGCAAGAATGCTTGACAATGACTCTCCCAATCAAGTTTTCTTATGGGGCCACCGGATCATCTTGGTTCCTCCTCATTCTTTCCTGATCTGCCTTTTTTTTTCTGCCGTCCACCAGATCTCACATTGCATAGCTCCCGACTTCTTCAGCACAGACAATACACAAGCCACCAATAAGAACTTGGACTGCATCATACCAGCGAATATAACAACTTAAGAACAATATATTAGCAAGAGGATAACAAATTCCAGCTCCAAGGACATAACCAAGCGATATGTTACTGGCACGCCGCATCAGAGTACCTAGCACTGAAAGTAACAAGATAAGTTAATTAGAGTAAATTGAGGTAATCCCTACTGATTATCATAGTCGATGCAAAATTTGGTATCTGTGAACCGCTCAGCTCCAAAATCACGATATAGAAAGGTCTGAAATTTGCAGTTCAAAAGAATTCGGAAAAAAAAAGAAAAAGAGAGAGGAGATCCACAAATTGGAAGGGGAAAAAAAACAGTGCGTCCAGCAAACAACGAGCATTACAGATGCAAGGACCAAAACAAACAGCAATATTTAACCAATAATCAAATACAAAATCATGACCGAGCTGTCAAAGACCAGTGAAATAACGAATAACTTTTGAGTTCGCAAATAGATGAATTACAAGCATATAACATGAGTCATCAATTGCCCGACAGGAAGCCATAGATAATTGGAGGACCTACCTATAATCTGACGATTTTGTGACTGTGCGGCCAACTGACCTCAATCAGAGATCTGGAACCAAAAATAGAAAGCACTTGGCAACAAGTTAAGAGCCAGTTGAAAAAAATCTTAAATTATGAATTTAAATTATGCGTCTATTAAAAATAAGATGTGGGGACCATTTTGAGATGGCTTAGCCATTGCAACATGGCTAGCATTGGCTTTAGCAGCAGGGAGGTGGTTTTCCGATCAGAACATTCAAAAATTTGACACAGTTTCTGTTCGAGCAATAAGGCGCGGGTTAGACTAAACATACAGCAGCTTCTACCAAGCATACCCCAAACATATGAAGTCATGATTGGTGCTTATGTGATAAGCACCATCATGACTCTTCATATTTTAACATAAAAATTAGTGTGCCTTCAGAAAGTTCTTTTACAAAAGAAAAACAGTTCACTGCTTCTTCCAGCTGCAGTTAAATTTGAGTGTCACGTGGATGCATCAGGCACTGCACTTACTGAATGGGCTGCCTTTCGAACCTGCAGTAACCAGGCAATGGTGATGTACGCAACGCACACACACGCACACACTAACAGTCCTCATAACTTAGGAGCGATCAAATTCACTCATAAAATCCGACATGATCCATACCAAGAAAAAAACTGGTTTAGTCTATCAGAAAACTAACAGTCCATGAAAATGCAGAAAAATCCATATTTCTTAGATCAAAGATTGCTATATTCACTATAAAAATATTAAATATTAGTGACGATTATTAGCGACGGTAAATTTATTGTTGCTAATAATCTTTTTTTTCAAAGATAAATAGCGATAAAAAAAATCTACCGTCATAAAAAATAAAAAAATTATTAACGACGACATATATAGCTTTTAGCGGCGGCATGATGAGTTGCTAATAAAAAATAATTTTATTTTTTTAATTTAGTTCTAATACTATTAGCGATGAAAAATTATTATTAGAGACGGTAACAAGCCGTTGCTAATACTAAAATAATTTTATTTTTTTTAATTTGATTGAAGAATTATTAGCAATGAAAAATATTACGATGGTTATCGTGAGTGCCTCGAGTCGGCTGTTACCGTGAGTAGTTGGATCGACATGGTGTCACAGGCTACTTCAAGTTGCCGAGCTGCCGCCACAGCTACCAACCATTATGCAAATTGAGCTATCCATTCCGAGTGGATCGACTCAGGCATAACTTGTTGGGAATAGTATTCCAAAGCCAATCGTCAGCCTGTTGACGGTTGTGCTCTTTCTTGTATTAGTATATGAATTATAAATTAATAAAAATTATTTTGATATTTTTCATCATAAATTATTTCACCTTCTAATGAACTCCTGTGTTGTGGTGAAGTCCTTGGGACTATTTAGACTCGACAAAGAAGGATTTGTCGTTTAGTCCTTAAATCTGTTTGCGATCAAATGATACGTTGTTACCAAGGACAACAACGTTTATCAAGCATAGGTCGTTGTATGCCATATGAGTTGGTTGTCCTCTTAACCAAGGAGTGTGGAGACACTGGTATGGCATACAGGTGAGATGTAAGGGTACATCTGCACTGAACGTGACTGACTCCGAAGCTTTTTCTGCTGTCAAGATTTGCTCCGATGGGATATGGGTATAACTGTCCCTCCAACATGAGACTGCCACAGTGACTTGCAAACAACTCACTGCACTTAGGCACTGGACTACCTAAATTTTTAATTCAGTGATGGAAGGCTGTTGGGTGTAGTCAAGTACTTGACTTGTCGGTGCGTGTGTCAAGATGGGATTGACCACTCCAGTTTAAGAAGCTGTGTACAGTCGTGTTTCAATTTAGTAAAACCTTGACCAGGAAAGTCCTAATGAGGAGTCACAGGACTGTTTGAGTTGAGCACGATTCGAATGATCTGATCAGGATTGGCAATTTAATCCTGAGTCGTCCTATACACAGGGGTCAAAAGGGATGAATTATACAATAACTATATTCGCATAGGTTCTGAGTGTTGCGATTGTGACTATTCAACCTATCCGGACGTTGGGTACCATTGCTAGATGGCTACTTCGATTAGTACAGAAATTGGTTCCTGTGCTACCGGCTTAGGTTCGAACCTGCAAGGTCACACACATTAGAGGTTCCTATCTGATCTGATGGCTGGTGAAGAGTCCCACTGGACTGGGACTCTTCGACCAAGAGTCCTAATACTCGGGGACTCTGAGTCCTACGTGTTTGGGACTCTGTGATCGAGAATCAGGATTCTCTGATCACGAGTTTCACATATTTTGGGTACCGGGGTCAAGAGTCCCACTAGTTTGGGACTCTTCGATTGGAGTTTCATATCGATGGACTTTGATGCTCGATTGCCCATCAGATTTGGACTCAGTATTTATGAGAGGTTTAATTAGTGATTTGATCACTAATTAACTCAATTTGATTGAGTAATTATTTTTGGATCAAGTCCAATTGAATTGGATTCAGTTGGGTTTGATCCGATTAGGTTAAGAGTTGACCTAATCGCCGAGGTGGTTTGATCCCTGATCTGATCAAGGGTTGGATTTAGTCAATTTTTGATTTGATTAGAATTTTATTGAGCCTAATTAAGCCTAATTATGTTGGGTTTAACTTAGTCTAATTGTGCCTAACCTATTTTGATAAAGTTGGTTCAATTAGATTGGTTTAAAATTTCAAACCACCTTCGACTTATCTCCCTGCGCCACCTCACCCACCTGCGCCTATTTGAATTCATGAGAAATAAGTTCTCGTGAATTTTCTCCCACGCAGAAGCCTTCCCACGCTCCTCCCTTGTGCGCCATTTGAGTGGATAAAGATTGATTAGTTGGCCATTCAAATTCAAATGATGTTTGAATTTGAATGAGCAACTAATCCCATGCGCCACCTTATCCACTTGTGCGCCACTTGCTCTATACGAGAAAAGGTTTCTCGTGTAAATTCTCTACGCACAAAGAACCCACGCCCTTTCTCTTCTCATGCCTTGAGTGGATAAGGATAGGTTGGTTGGCATTTGAATTCAAATTCGATTTGAATTCAAGTGAGCAACCACCTAGCTTTATCCTCTCACGCAGTGGAAACGCTGTAAAGACACGGTCTTGCACCATTTTAAAAAGAAAGAGAAGGTGGGGCATGCGTATATCTGATCTGAGAGAAAAAGGGTGGCGTGAGAAAGGCCTTCTGCGTGAGAAAAGAAAAGAAAAGAAAAAAAAAGAAGAGAGAAAGGGCGCAGGGTCTTTTGTGAGTACCCTAGGATTTCTGCCTAGGGTTCGGAAAGTGAGAAAGTGAGTTACGAGCATCGTGATCCCACCAAACTTTAGAAAGAGCTTCATCAATCTCTCAAGTTCCTTTGCTGATGATTCAGAGTGTCCGAAGAGTCGGTAGACACCGATCAAAGGAGTTCGATCAACATCGGCCATCGAAAGGGTTTTGCAACGAACTAGCATTCGTGAGGAGCCGATCAGACCGGAAGCTTCATGTGGACGATCCATGGAGGCCAGACATACTGTGTGGCTGCATTGCAATGATCAAATCTTTTCGACGGTGATCAGACTACAGCCATCGACTACCTGCACGAAGGTAATATGTTCTGAACACATAACAGTAAAACGTTTACTGTAGAATTCGAAATTTCAAATTTAAATGCATGCTATATATATCATATTTAGATCCTTGTATAAGATTAATATATGTTAATTAATTAGATTAATTAATAATTTTTGCTGTAAAATTATAATTTTGAAAAAATTTTAAAATTATCGTTTTACTCCTGCACTGAAATTTACTTCAAATGGTATCAGAGCCAGTTCTAAAATATGATATACATTTGCATGCATAGATTAAGTAGTAATCTAAAAGTTTAAATTTAAAATTTAAAATTTAAAATTTATTTGAAATTTCAAATTTGAAATTCAAAATTTAAAATTCAAAATTTAAAATTCAAAAATTTAAAATTTAAAATTTAAAATTTGTTTGAAATTTGAAATTTAAAATTTAAAATTTAAAATTTAAATTTTGAAATTGGTATATTTAGATATACTTGATCCAAGTAGCAAGTAGTCTAATTGGGTTGGTTGCCATAGTCATCCGGTCATAGGAGAAAAGTAGGGTTTAAAAGCCCTCTCCTCCCATTCGATGGGGTTCTCCTATGGCGGTAGGGGTACCGAGCGATTATATCCCATGTAGACGAAGCAGCGAAAGGACTTAATTGTAAAGGTTCAATTGTAAAATTTATTATGAATGTGTTAGATTAGATCTAAAAGAATATTCATGATTTATTTTGATTGAGTTATTTTCTGTTATGTAATTAGCAATAGGATTGCTGTTTATGAAATGTGCTGATCAGTTTGTGAAATGAGTCAACACATTTGGTGAACAAAAAATAAAACCTTTCAAATTTGAAAATTATTTTTGAAATACCAAACCCTGACTCATCAGCCCAAATACTTAATTAAAAAAATTAAGTGTTGTCTAGTTGGTCTAGAATTGTGAATTAAGACCTAAGACAATTGCATAAACTTGTGGGTCAATGGGTTAGATGGATTAGGTCCATAATTGGGTTAGACCTAAGGTTAGCTTAAAGAAATAGACTAAATTAGAGTAATTGATCAAATCTAATGAAAAATTGAATTAGATTAGGTCGAAGACACTCTAGACTCAACTCCAATAGTTGTAGTTGAATGGGTCCATGTCTTTAACTAGACCAAGATGGACTTAATTCATGGCTACACGGTGGAACCCTATTTACTAAGTTGATTAAATTAAAACTAATGAACCAGTTGGTGTCTAAGGTAAGTTCGGCAATCTGACCAGTGGTTTTTAACTGGAAGCTACTCACATTGATTCGATCTCTGATGAGTTAATCGCATATCCCTTCCACTGATCTCACTTACCTGGCCAACCTGGTGAGTTAGGTTTTGATTAGATCACTTGGTGATTAAGACTCACCCATGTCATTAGGTAAATCAGTGTGACTGATTTAGGTGCTCTTAATGCCGGCTTTAATTAAATCCTTTTAATCTGACTTGGTGAAGTCAGTGGGAGGATTAAAATTGGCTGGTTAATTTCTTCTCTTCTTTCTTTTAATAAAATCCTCAAAAATTATTAAGTCTCTAAAAATGATTAAGTTATAATAATAACTAAGTCATAGCCTCTCATTAAGTGAGTGATAATGAGTCCATTAGTTTAATAATTACTGGAGGCCCAAAGGCCTGGTGCTTATTGACTAATGAAATTATCATTCATAATATGATCATTTGGTTGAGTCTTTCTGATGGTGGTCAGGTTGGCCGGCCAAAGTCGGGCTTGATCATTTATTGATCAGATTCACCAAATCAAGTCATGCTAATGGTTGAACCTAACCAGATCTTTTCAGTGGAGGCCAAAGCCTACTGATTAGGTTCTGGGGCAAAAATCAATTACTAGAAGTTATTTAGAGAAACAACTGGTTATGAACCTACCCATAGATGCACATGGGTTGACTAGCCAAAGTTGGGCTCGTGTGTAGTCTGTGTGGATTCTAGTACCCACTAAGGAATTAAAGTAATTCCTCGAATTGGAGGTTGAGGCTACCAGTTCGTAAAAATACTGAAAAAAATTTTAAACTAAAGTCTAAATCTTTAGTATTAATAATTTATGTACTAATGAAGGTCTGATTTTTTTTTATGCAGCTATGGCCACTATTCTGTCACTCCAGTCATTATTAGATAATGACAAGCTCATGGGACCTAATTTCGATAGCTGGTATCGAAAATTGAAAATCGTCCTTGAGCATGAATGGATCCTTTATGTAGTAATGGATCCGACACCTGAAGAGCCAGCCTCGAATGCTAGAGGGACGGTCCGAGACACTTATCAGAAGTGGCTCAACGACCGCACCACCGTTCGGTGCATAATGCTGGTGGCAATGAATGATGAGTTCAACCGCAGGTTCGAGAATGTCCAGCCGTAGGAGATGCTTCAAATGTTGAATGACTCCTTTGGTATGCCTGATGATGTTGAAAGGCACAAAACTAGTTATGCCATTTTCAATGCTCGAATGAGGGATGGGGCCTCAGTCACTGAACATGTACTGTATATGATCGAAATGATTGAGCGCCTAAGTAAACTGGGCTTTCCCTTGCACGAGCAGCTCGGTAAGGATGCGATCCTTAATTCTTTGCCCAAGTCCTTCCTCCCCTTCCTTACTCATTTTCGGATGACAAAATCTGCAGTGAACTACCACGGCTTGTTGGGGTTGCTGCAGAACTTTGAGAAGGACCACCAGCTCCATAGGGAGTCGGTGAATATTGTGGGAGGGTCTTCTTCTGGTCGTCGACCCTTTAAGAAAGGAAAGAAGAACAAGAAGAAGAAGAATACGAAGGTGCAGCCGCATGCAAGGACGTCTGCACAGGGTCAGACCAAGAAGCACAAGCTTGACCAGAGCCAGGTGGAGTGCTTCTTTTGCAAGAAGCAGGGGCACTGAAAGAGGAACTGTCCTCTATACATTGCCTCCCTAGACCCAAACAGGCCGAAGAAGAAGCAAGGTAATTATATGATAACACCTTGCAACTTTTCCATTTGTGATACTACTGCCTGGGTATTGGATACCGAAATCCCTTATCATATCTGTAATTCGATACAGGGTCAGTAGGAGATTTGATGAAGGCGAGAGGTTCCTGAACGTTGGAGACGGAAGCAAAGTTCCAGTTCTAGCTTTAGGAATCATGAACCTTGTAATCAACTCTCGTAATGTAATTCTGAGTGAATGTCACTATTGTCCAAGTTTTTTATTAAATATTATTTCTGTAGGCCCTTTGGACATGTACAGTTATGAATTTTTAATAAAAAAAAATATTTGCAATATCATTTTGAATGGTGTTACAATGTTTGTTGGACAACTAAATAATGGAATTTACATACTATCACAGTCTGTTAATATAGTTCAAACCTCCGGTAAACATCCTAGAATGGATAATGTTAGTGCAAAAATCTGCCTGCGCCGGAGAAGCTGGAGTTGAGGAAGCCGCGGTCGCCGCCGGGACCTGCAAGGGAAGTCTAAACCGGAGGTGGGGTTGCTCCGGCAAGACCCTCCGACGCTCAAGTCAGTTCTCCGCCTCAACAAGAATGGAGTGCTCGAATGGAGAATTTAGCAGAGTTTTGAGATAAGAAAAATGAGCTTAAGAAATAACGTATCTGAGTCCCCCCTTTTATAGGCGGGGAGGCAACGGACTGATGGCGACGTTTGTAACCGCCTGGTAGTGGGCCGCCCATGGTCAGGGGAATTGATTGCGAAAGATAATGGAGCAGACGCGTGGGTATCACCTCGACTTGCCACGTGGAATCCGTTATGAGGGGTGGAGCAGCGTCCGTCGTCAGGAGAATCGCATGGTATCCGTCGCAGGAGGTGGAGCAGGTTCGTGGCCGTTACTGTGGCCTGCCAGGGGGATAATGGAGCTGTGCGGAGTCTGCCACAGGAAGTGGAGCAGGGCGGCTACGGCTGCTGCGGCTTGTCAGGGAATGATGATACTGAGTGGAGTCCGCCACAGGAGGTGGAGTAGGTTCATGGCCGTTACTGTGGCCTGCTAGGGGGATAATGGAGCTGTGCGGAGTCCGCCACAGGAAGTGGAGCAGGGCGGCTACGGCTGCTGCGGCTTGTCAGGGAATGATGATACTGAGTGGAGTCCGCCACAGGAGGTGGAGCAGGGTCGCGGCCGTTTTGAGGGCCTGTCAGGGGGCGTGGATCCGTCGATTGAAGCTCGACAATGGTCGGAGCCATCGTGAGTGGGGCCCGGCTCCCGTAGGAGTCCGGGCGGAGCTGTTCTGATGTTGGCGGTGGAGCCCGGCTCCCGTAGGAGTCCGGGCGGAGCAGCGCTGATGTCGTCGGTGGAGCCCGGCTCCCGTAGGAGTCCGGGCGGAGCTGCGCTGCAAACAAAGTCAAGGGTGAAGTCCGGCTCTTGTAGGAGTCCGGACTGAGCTTACCAGCAATTGATATTGAGAGCGGAGCCCGGCTCCCGTAGGAGTCCGGGCGGAGTTGTTTTGATGTTGGCGGCGGAGCCCGGCTCCCGTAGGAGTCCGGGCGGAGCAGCGCTGATGTCGTCGGTGGAGCCCGACTCCCGTAGGAGTCCGGGCGGAGCTGCGCTGCAAACAAAGTCAAGGGTGAAGTCCGACTCTTGTAGGAGTCCGGACTGAGCTTACCAGCAATTGATATTGAGAGCGGAGCCCGGCTCCCGTAGGAGTCCGGGCGGAGCTGTTTTGATGTTGGCGGCGGAGCCTGGCTCCCGTAGGAGTCCGAGCGGAGCAGCGCTGATATCGTCGGTGGAGCCCGGCTCCCGTAGGAGTCCGGGCGGAGCTGCGCTGCAAACAAAGTCAAGGGTGAAGTCTGGCTCTTGTAGGAGTCCGGACTGAGCTTACCAGCAATTGATATTGAGAGCGGAGCCCGGCTCCCGTAGGAGTCCGGGCGGAGCTGCGCTGCAAACAAAGTCAAGGGTGAAGTCCGGCTCTTGTAGGAGTCCAGACTGAGCTTACCAGCAATTGATATTGAGAGCAGAGCCCGACTCCCGTAGGAGTCCGGGCGGAGCTGTTTTGATGTTGGCGGCGGAGCCCGGCTCCCGTAGGAGTCCGGTCGGAGCAGCGCTGATGTCGTCGGTGGAGCCCGGCTCCCGTAGGAGTCCGGGCGGAGCTGCACTTGCTGATGGCGGTGGAGCCCGGCTCCCGTAGGAGTCCGGGCGGAGCTGCGCTTGCTGATGGCGGTTCCGCCGTGGGTTCCGGCTGTGGGTATTTTATACCCAACACCAGTCCCCCTACATCCGAGTTTTGAATTTCAAACGAAGGAAGTACACAGAAGTACAGCCGGAACCGTCCCTTCGAATCCCGCGTCCTGCCGCTCCCAGATATTTTGGCATTAAATGAGTGCGTGCCGGAGTCTTTTCGAATTGGGGCGGTACGAGGGGACGCTTCGAAGACCCCGCAGGTATGCTGTCCTAGGTACGGCGCAATTATGGCTCTACCCACCGCCAGCCGCCTTCAGCCGTCTGCCATGGGGAGTGGGACACGTGTCGAGCGCGGACTGGCCTGGGGGGATTCGAGATCATTATGGCGCCGGATCCCAGGGTCTATTTAAACCCGTCCTCCCCCCTTCAGGCGTCGTACTCCATTTTTGATTTTCGCTGGCGTCTGTCATCTCCCCGAGAGTCTGCTCTCACGAACGCCCTTTCGAGCCGTAGGCGCCTTCCGTCTCTCGCCCCCCGGGTCCTCAGAGCAAGATAGGTTAGTGCCCACCTTCTTTTCACCGCCTAGGGATCTTTCGTCTTTTCATTCTCTTCGTGTCTTCCTCTGGGTTGACCTTTGGTGCTTCATTTCCCTCTCGATTTGCCTTTCTAGGGCCCTTTAGGTTTTTCTCCGAGAAAAAATGTCTTCTGAATCCTCTGTCTCCGTAAGTTCTGGGAGTTCTTCTGCTTCGAACCCCCAGGCCCCCGTTTCTGCGGATGAACCCGCGCTCGGGGCAGGGCCTCGCCCGGTTTTCGCGTCGGGCGCCATTTCGTGTTCGTCGACTCCGGACGAACTTCTCCTGATAAGGGCTCGATACGGGGTCCCTACAGAGTACGACTTGGAGCTTCCTGGCCCCTCTGATAGGGCCAGCGCTCCCCCTCCCGACCGCTTTTGCCTGTACCAGGAGGCCTTTCGTGCCGGGCTTCGGCTTCCGCTCCCAAACTTCGTCGCCGCCTTCTTTCGCTTTTTAGATATTTCACTTGCTTTTGTTGCCCTGAATTCCTTTAGGTTTTTGATAGGGTTTCTCTCTCTCTGCCATATAGCCGAGGTCCAGCCATCCCTCTCCTTATTCAGACATTTCTATACCTTCAAACGCCATCCTTCAGCGAAGGATTGGTGGTACTTCTCCCCCCAGTTCGGCAAAGAGGGGTTGCTGAAGGGCGCCCCTTCTTCGATTCACAACTGGAAGGGGAAATTCCTCTTTGTCTACTGCCCGACCTTAGAACTAGGTCTGCCCCGTTGGGGGGCTCTGAGGGATTCCATCCGCCGGGCTCCCAGCCTGGGAGAGGACGACCTCCAGGCCGCCCAGAAGCTTTTGAGTTACCCCGCTCCTTCCCTTCCTAACCTTCTGAGGGAGCAGCTTCTTTTCAACATCGGCCTGAGCCCCCAGGATCCAGCAAGTATTTACCTTTTCTCGCCTTCTTTTCGTTTATTTTTTCTCTCCTCTTCCTTTTCTCTCTCTTCTTTCTTTTTTTTTTTTTTTTTTTTTTTTTTTGGACTGATCGATGTTGCTTCTTTTTCTTCTTCTTCTCTCCCCCCCTCCATTTTCTTTAGCAATGGACGCCGAAGCCACGCGGATGCTCGCTAAGTCCATGAGAGCCCAGAAGAGGAAGGGCGCGATGACCTCCGGCTCAGCGAAGAGGGCCAAGGTGGGAGAGACAAGCTTGGTCGCGCCCGTCCAGGCGACCCCGGCCATCGACATTCCTTCGGATGTCGAACCAGCGGCCCCCCGGGCTCTCCCAGGGAGCCCGCCGACCGAGGCCCCCATTCCGGAGGTCCACCCTGCGGAGGCGCCCGCCGCGGGGAGGAGGAGAAAATCGGTGGCCCGTAGGCCGAGCGGCCACCGAGCCGCTGCAGACGAGTCCGTGTGCTCCGAGGGGGGATCGGAGAATCCCTTCAACGACAAGGCTTTGATCCGTCGGCTGCTCGACGGTTGCATTCTGCACGATGTCGTGGAGAGGATCGACCGCGTCGATCCCGAGCAGCGGGCCTGGGACACCTTGGGGTCCTTTCTTGAGGTAAGCGGATTTTTATTTGCACAGTTGCCTCGGTCTTTGTTGTAATTCTCCATCTGTCCTTGCAGATCGGGCATCAGCTCTTCGCCTATGTCGAGGCGTCGGGCCGCACGAGAAGGGACCTTCTTCGGGCGGAGGAGCGTTGCCAAGATGAGGTTGCTCGTCTTCAAGCGAAGACGGCCGAGGTGGCCGCCCTCCGGGAGGCCCTGGCGAGAGAGAGACAGGACCGGGAAGAGGAAAGACAAGCCCGGGAGGAGGAGAGACAAGCCCGGGAGGCGGAGAGACGGAGCCTGGAGGAGTCGGTGAGGAAGGCGGAGGTCGAGGTCGCCCATCTGGCCGAGCAAACTCCGGTTCTGGTCTCGGAGGCCAGGACCCTTGCGGTGGAGGAGTTCAAGGCCTCCGCGGAGATGAGGGAGCTGAACGTCCAGTTTGGCCTGGAGGCATTTACCAAAGGGTTTGAGCTTTGCCGGGAGAAGGTGGCCAGCAGATATCCCGATCTTGGCCTCGAATTCTTGGAGGAGTCCGACGACGAGGCCGGCCCTTCGCCCGCCGCCATAGCAGTTGCACCCCCCGCGCCGAACTCTCCACCCCCCGCTCCCGAGGTCTGAGACCTCCGACCTTGTACCTTTCTTTTGTTATCATGCTTCCTTTTCATTTGTCTTCAAGATCAGTTAATAAAGCCGAATTTCTTTTTGTGGATGATTTTTTCCTCCCTCTGCTCCTTCTTTCCGGCCTTTCTTCTTGTAACGGATCGGTCTTTGACGCTTGCCTCTTCCGATGGCAGTGTCTCGCTGAAGCACTCCCCTTGCCCCTGGGGGTCCCGCTGAAGTCCACTATCCGACGGCTGAAAAAGGAGGTCCTCCACTTGACGAGGAAGCTGAAGAAGTCGGCAGGCGAGCTTCGTCAGGCGAAAAAATGCTACTCCGAGGCCGCTGCCGAGGCCGCCCACTTCAGGAGTATTCAAGTGAAGGCGATCATGGACTACAGTCGGAGGAAGGCGAGCTTCACAAAAGAGCTTGAGGAATGTAAGAAGAGCGCTAGTGACCGAACTTGGGCTCAAGAAGCCAGGATCAGCGCCCTTAAGATGGAGCTTTCAGCTGCGCAGAGGAGGATCGGCCAGCTGGGAGAAAACTCATCCCGGCTCACAGCGCGGGATGAGCAGATATGGTCGCAAAAAGTTTCCGACCTCCAGAAGCAGCTTCAAGACGCCGAAATGAGCCACGACGTGCAGCGGGCTAGCTGGCGCCGACAGGTAGAGGAGCACAAGGGGAGATTCCGTCGAGCGGCGGACGAGGTAGTCCGTCTCCAGAAGCAGCTGGTTACCAGGGCGCAGCTTGCGAACGCCCAAGACACCGAAGAGCTTCAAGCCTTGAGAGGCACCGTCGAGGGGATCTCTGTCTCCCTTGGGGAGAAGACAGCTGAGCTTCAACAAGTAAAAATCCAGCTGGGACTTGAGCGGAAGGCCGTCGCGGACGCAGAGGCGGAGTCCGAAGTTTTGCGGAAGTGGCATCGGGAAGCGGAGGCTGAGAGCCGGCGACTTCGGCAGGCGCTCCAGGATATGCTGCAAAAGAAGGAAGAACTGGAGGAAATGGTGGAGACCCTGAGGCAGTCCCGGTCGGGGGATGGAGGTGATCACCCTATGTTAGAGGGAGCAGGACCTCCTTAGAGTTCTTTAGTAGTCACCCCCTTTTTGTAGCTGCTCCCCTTTTCTTTTCTTGTCGTTTTGTCCCTCTTTTTCTGGCCATCCTGGCCCTGTAGCATATATATCGGAAATGAGAAAAAGGCATTTTGTGTTACCTTGTCCGCGCGTAGCACCAATATTGTCGTTCGCTGACCCTTTCTCGTTGTTCGGCTTGTTTGGCTTAGAGGTCGTCGTGGGAGAGGGCTCTTCCCTTCCATCCGATCTCGCCATGTGGCCGAGTCTCGCCACCGTTTTTAACCCTTGCTGGCGAAGTGGCGGATGGAGCCCGGGCGAAGTCTTTCTTGGGGGCGGAACCCGGCTCCCGTAGGAGTCCGGGTGAAGCTTTACCTTGGCGGCGGAACCCGGCTCCCGTAGGAGTCCGGGTGAAGCTTTACCTTGGCGGCGGAACCCGGCTCCCGTAGGAGTCCGGGTGAAGCTTTACCTTGGCGGCGGAACCCGGCTCCCGTAGGAGTCCGGGTGAAGCTTTACCTTGGCGGCGGAACCCGGCTCCCGTAGGAGTCCGGGTGAAGCTTTACCTTGACGGCGGAACCCGGCTCCCGTAGGAGTCCGGGTGAAGCTTTACCTTTGCGGCGGAACCCGGCTCCCGTAGGAGTCCGGGTGAAGCTTTATCTTGGCGGCGGAACCCGGCTCCCGTAGGAGTCCGGGTGAAGCTTTACCTTTGCGGCGGAACCCGGCTCCCATAGGAGTTCGGGTCTTCCATTTTGCTTGAGCCGGTGGCGAGGTTCTCGTCATCAGCCTGGCTTGTGGGGGCGCGTTAGGGCGCTGTAAGGCCTCTCCCCCCTCCGGTCTAAAAGAACCGGGCCTTCAACTTTGCTCATGTCAGGATGAGGTTCTCCTCCTGTTCTTGACATGGCTATGGGGGCACATTAGGGCGTTGCAAGGCCTCTCCCCCCATCCGGTCTAAAAGAACCAGGCCTTCGACTTTGCTCAAATTAGGGCGAGGTTTTCCTTCTGTCCCTAACAGGGCTGTGGGGGCACGTTAGGGCGTTGTAAGGCCTCTCCCCCCATCCGGTCTAAAAGAACCGGGCCTTTGACTTTGCTCAAGTTAGGGCGAGGTTTTCCTCCTGTCCCTAACAGGGCTGTGGGGGCACATTAGGGCGTTGTGAGGCCTCTCCCCCCATCCGGTCTAAAAGAACCGGGCCTTTGACTTTGCTCGTGTCAGGACGAGGTTCTCCTCCTGTTCCTGACACGGCCGTTGTTTTTTGGAGAGGTCATATCCAGTCATAATACATTCGCGTTAAGTAGGAGGAGTGCGTTAGCTAGAAAGAAAAGTAGATTCAAAATGAAACAGTAGGCAATACATTTACAGTTCTCCTGCTCCTCCTTGAGGCCCTCCGGCGATGGAGTCGATGGTCCCGATAGGAGGCCGGTCCCCGGGCTGCTCCTCCCTCTTCTGTGGTTCGGGCGGTGGGAGGGCTCTTGGCCGGTCTCCTCTACCCTCAGGCCTGCGGCGGATGAATCTGTCGAGCCGACCTCGCCGGATGAGCTCCTCGATCTCGTCCTGGAGCTGGATGCACTCTTCGGTGTCGTGGCCGTGGTCGCGGTGGTAGAGGCAGAACTTGTTGGGGTTGCGCTTCTCGGGGTGCGTGCGCATCCTCTCCGGCCTAGGGATCAGCTCCCTGACCTCCATCAGTACCTGGGCCTTCGAGGCGTTGAGGGGGGCGTAGCTGCGGAACTTCCCTGGCGGGGAACCCCGCCGAAACCTGTTGTCCGGGCTTCTCTGCCTGCGTGCCCGGGGTGGGGTATGGGCGCGCTTGTGCCCAGGAGGGGATCGGGAGCGAGGCCGGGCTTCCCTTGGCCTCTTCTCAACTGCAGGCTTGCCAGAATCTCCCACCTAGTGCTCCCTTGCAGTCTCTTCATCCTTCATTTTGAAGGCCTCTTCCGCTCGGGCGTATCCTTCAGCCCGAGCCAGCAGATCAGCGAAATTCCTGGGGTACTTCTTCTCCAGGGAGTACAGAAGGTCATTCTTCTGAAGGCCGCCTTTCAGGGCGGCCATGGCAACCGACTGGTCCAAATTTCGGACCTCCAACGCCGCGATGTTGAAGCGGTTGATGTAGGCCCGTATGGACTCCCCTTCCCTCTGCTTGATGTTGATGAGGGACTCCGAACCTTTCCGGGGACGTCGGCTGCTGACAAAATGGGCCACGAATTGGTGGCTCATTTGGTCGAAGGAGAAGATGGTACCCGGCTTCAGTGCCGAGTACCAGTTTCTTGCTGCTCCCTTCAAAGTAGATGGGAAAGCCCGGCACAAGATGGCGTCGGGGGCACCATGAAGCAACATCATCGTTCGGAAGGCCTCCAGGTGGTCCACCGGATCCGACGTCCCGTCGTAGCTTTCAAACTGGGGGAGCTTGAAATTCGGCGGGATCGATTCCTGCATAATCATTTGGGAGAAGGGAGGGTCAGTGCAGATATCCTCACCGTAAGCGGGAGGCGCATGGTGGAGTTCTTCGATCCGCCGGTTCATCTCCTGGAGCCTCCGGTCCAGGAAATCCTCTCGACTTTGAGTCTTGAGGGTCCTTTGGCAGAACGGGGGCAGGGATCTCCCAGGGGTGGAGTCGTGGTCCGACTGAGGGCTCTCCACCCTTGGATTTGCCTTCTCGGGAAGGACGGGGCGGCTAGCCCAGGTGGCCCGCCCCACCGTCGGGTTCTGGCATTCTGGAGATGCCCCTCCCGGATGCGCTGACGCCTACGGCGGCTGCTGCTGCATCGCCTGTACGGCCTCGACGAGGCCCTTGACCTGCTGCGCCAGCAAGTCAAACTGCTCCGCGCCGACCGCCGTCGCCGGAGGGGGAGGAGGAGCTGGCTGAGAAATGGGAGGGGAGACCGGAGCCTGAGATCTGGCCGTGGAGGCCGTGGACCGTCGGGTGGACGCCCTGCGCGGAGGCATCGGGTGTCGATCTCGCGGGGGAGGATTAGGAGTAGATGACGGAGAGATGGCCGGAGGTGGCTCCGTTGAGCGCTCCTTCAAGAACAAGGGTGCTGCGAAGGTTCAAACCCTTCCTCTAGCGCCAATCCTGTTGGTGCAAAAATCCGCCTGCGCCGGAGAAGCTGGAGTTGAGGAAGCCGCGGTCGCCGCCGGAACCTGCAAGGGAAGTCTAAACCAGAGGTGGGGTTGCTCCGGCAAGACCCTCCGACGCTCAAGTCAGTTCTCTGCCTCAACAAGAATGGAGTGCTTGAACGGAGAATTTAGCAGAGTTTTGAGATAAGAAAAATGAGCTTAAGAAATAACGTATCTGAGTCCCCCCTTTTATAGGCAGAGAGGCAACGGACTGATGGCGACGTTTGTAACCGCCTGGTAGTGGGCTGCCCATGGTCAGGGGAATTGATTGCGAAAGATAATGGAGCAGACGCGTGGGTATCACCTCGACTTGCCACGTGGAATCCGTTATGAGGGGTGGAGCAGCGTCCGTCGTCAGGAGAATCGCATGGTATCCGTCGCAGGAGGTGGAGCAGGTTCGTGGCCGTTACTGTGGCCTGCCAGGGGGATAATGGAGCTGTGCGGAGTCCGCCACAGGAAGTGGAGCAGGGCGGCTACGGCTGCTGCGGCTTGTCAGGGAATGATGATACTGAGTGGAGTCCGCCACAGGAGGTGGAGCAGGTTCGTGGCCGTTACTGTGGCCTGCTAGGGGGATAATGGAGCTGTGCGGAGTCCGCCACAGGAAGTGGAGCAGGGCGGCTACGGCTGCTGCGGCTTGTCAGGGAATGATGATACTGAGTGGAGTCTGCCACAGGAGGTGGAGCAGGGTCGCGGCCGTTTTGAGGGCCTGTCAGGGGGTGTGGATCCGTCGATTGAAGCTCGGCAATGGTCGGAGCCGTCGTGAGCGGGGCCCGGCTCCCGTAGGAGTCCGAGCGGAGCTGTTCTGATGTTGGCGACGGAGCCCGGCTCTCGTAGGAGTCCGAGCGGAGCAGCGCTGATGTCGTCGATGGAGCCCGGCTCCCGTAGGAGTCCGGGCGGAGCTGCGCTGCAAACAAAGTCAAGGGTGAAGTCCGGCTCTTGTAGGAGTCCAGACTGAGCTTACCAGCAATTGATATTGAGAGCGGAGCCCAGCTCCCGTAGTAGTCCGGGCGGAGCTGTTTTGATGTTGGCGGCGGAGCCCGACTCCCGTAGGAGTCCGGGCGGAGCAGCGCTGATGTCGTCGATGGAGCCCGGCTCCCGTAGGAGTCCGGGCGGAGCTGCGCTGCAAACAAAGTCAAGGGTGAAGTCCGGCTCTTGTAGGAGTCCGGACTGAGCTTACCAGCAATTGATATTGAGAGCGGAGCCCGGCTCCCGTAGGAGTCCGGGCGGAGCTGTTTTGATGTTGGCGGCGGAGCCCGGCTCCCGTAGGAGTCCGAGCGGAGCAGCGCTGATGTCGTCGGTGGAGCCCGGCTCCCGTAGGAGTTCGGGCAGAGCTGCGCTGCAAACAAAGTCAAGGGTGAAGTCCGGCTCTTGTAGGAGTCCAGACTGAGCTTACCAGCAATTGATATTGAGAGCGGAGCCTGGCTCCCGTAGGAGTCCGGGCGGAGCTGCGCTGCAAACAAAGTCAAGGGTGAAGTCCGGCTCTTGTAGGAGTCCGGACTGAGCTTACCAGCAATTGATATTGAGAGCGGAGCCCGGCTCCCGTAGGAGTCCGGACGGAGCTGTTTTGATGTTGGCGACGGAGCCCGGCTCCCGTAGGAGTCCGGGCGGAGCAGCGCTGATGTCGTCGGTGGAGCCCGGCTCCCGTAGGAGTCCGGGCGGAGCTGCGCTGCAAACAAAGTCAAGGGTGAAGTCCGGCTCTTGTAGGAGTCCGGACTGAGCTTACCAGCAATTGATATTGAGAGCGGAGCCCGGCTCCCGTAGGAGTCCGGGCGGAGCTGTTTTGATGTTGGCGGCGGAGCCCGGCTCCCGTAGGAGTCCGAGCGGAGCAGCGCTGATGTCATCGGTGGAGCCCGGCTCCCGTAGGAGTCCGGGTGGAGCTGCGCTGCAAACAAAGTCAAGGGTGAAGTCCGGCTCTTGTAGGAGTCCGGACTGAGCTTACCAGCAATTGATATTGAGAGCGGAGCCCGGCTCCCGTAGGAGTCCGGGCGGAGCTGTTTTGATGTTGGCGGTGGAGCCCGGCTCCCGTAGGAGTCCGGGCGGAGCAGCGCTGATGTCGTCGGTGGAGCCCGGCTCCCGTAGGAGTCCGGGCGGAGCTGTTTTGATGTTGGCGGCGGAGCCCGGCTCCCGTAGGAGTCCGGGCGGAGCAGCGCTGATGTCGTCGGTGGAGCCCGGCTCCCGTAGGAGTCCGGGCGGAGCTGCACTTGCTGATGGTGGTGGAGCCCGGCTCCCGTAGGAGTCCGGGCGGAGCTGCGCTTGCTGATGGCGGTTCCGCCGTGGGTTCCGGCTGTGGGTATTTTATACCCAACAGATAATATGTCAGAAGTCTACCTTTAGCACTGTAGGCTAGGTCATATCAATAAGAACAGGAAAATAGGTTGGCTCAAAAAGGAATTCTTGAAGTTGATGATTGTGAATCACTTCCAACCTGTGAGTCCTATCTTCTTAGGAAGATGACCAAATCACCTTTTACTGAAAAAGATGAGCGAGCCAGTGAACTCTTGGGTTTGATACATTCTGATGTATGTAGACCCATGAGCTCAATTGCAAGAGGTGGATATTTCTACTTCATAACCTTCATAGACGACCTATCGAGGTATGGGTATGTTTACTTAATGAAGCATAAGTCGGAGTCATTTGAAATGTTCAAACTATTTCAAAATGAGGTAGAAAAATAAACTGAAAAGTATATTAAAACTCTTCGATTTGATCGAGGAGGTGAATACGTTTCTAATGAGTTTCTGACATATCTTGGGGAGAATGGGATTCTCTCTCAGTGGACTCCTCCTGGAACACCACAACATAATGGTGTGTCTGAAAGAAGGAATCATACCTTGTTGGACATGGTTCGATCCATGATGGGGTTTGCTGGTCTGTCGATCTTCCTCTGAGGATATGCGCTCGAATCGGTTTGTTACCTTCTAAATAGGATTTCGAGTAAGTCTGTAACCAAAACGCCTTTGAGATATGGATAGGATGTAAGCCAGTACTCTCACATCTTAGAGTTTGGGGGTGTCCGGCTTATGTTAAACATTTAATTACGGACAAGTTTGGACCTAGGTCTGACAAGTGTTATTTCATAGGGTACCCAAAAGAGATCAAAGGGTATTATTTCTACCTAGCCGATGAGCAAAAGGAGTTTGTCAGCCTTAAGACAATCTTTTTGGAAAAGGAGTTCCTTGGTGAAGGGACTGTTGCCTCTAAGGTCGAACTTGAGAAAGTTCGACAGGTGAAAAAGCCGACACAAGTTGCTGAACCTGAACCGAATTTGGTAAGATCAGATCCGGAGCCCATTGTTCCTGCACCCTTAAGGTGGTCTGGTAGAGTACCACGTCAACCGGACAGATACTATGGTTTCTTGGTTCGAGACGGCGATCCTGTCGAACTTGATGAAAATGATGAGGATCCAATCACCTACATGGATGTAATGCAGAGACCTGACTCTGAGAAATGGCTAGAGGCCATGAAATCCGAAATGGAGTCCATGAAGGTCAACGATCTGTGGACATTGGTTGACCCACCCGAAGGAGTAAAACCCATAGGGTATAAGTGGGTCTTCAAGAGGACGAGGGGCGCAGACGAAAAGGTGGAGACCTATAAAGCCCATTTGGTTGCCAAGGGATATCGTCAACGTTATGGTATAAACTATGATTAGACATTTTCTCCTGTGGCAATGCTTAAATCCATTCGGATTATGCTTGCTATAGCTACCCATCTGAACTATGAAATCTGGCAGATCGATGTGAAGACAGCTTTCCTAAACAGAGAGCTGGACGAAGAGATGTATATGATACAACCTGAAGGGTTCACATCCACAGATGAGTCTAAGGTGTGCAAGCTACAGAGGTCCATTTATGGACTTAAGCAGGCATCCTGAAGTTGGAACATATATTTTGATAGGATGATCAAGACGTATGGCTTCGTTAAGAATGGAGAAGAGCCCTACATTTATAAGTGGACTAATTATCCAGTAGTGGTATTTCTTGTATTATATGTAGATGACATTCTCTTAATCGAGAATGATGTCCCTGCATTACAGGGAATAAAGATTTGGCGTCGTCACAGTTCTCCATGAAGGATCTGGGAGAAGCTTCTTACATCCTAGGGATGAGGATCTATAGGGATAGATCTAAAAGGTTGCTTGGCTTATCCCAGTCCACGTACATTGATACTATGCTGAAGAGGTTCAGCATGAAAAATTTCAAGAAAGGCTATCTACCGATAGGCCATGAAATTTCTCTCTTGAAGAGGAATTGTCCGACAACATCTCAAGAGAGAGAGTGTATGGGTAGAATTCTATATGCTTCAGCAGTGAAATCTATCATGTATGCCATGACATGTACACGATCAGATGTGGCATACTCACTAGGGGTAGTGAGTAGATACCAATCTGATCCAGGGGAGAATCACTGGAAGGTTGTTAAAACCATCCTGAAGTATTTAAGAAATACTAAGAACCAGTGGCTTGTTTATGGTGAATCAGACTTGAGACTTATAGGGTTTATAGACTCTAGTTTCCAGTCTGATCACAATGACAGCAAGAGTGTGTCAGAATTTATTTTTACTCTTAATGATGGGGCTGTCTGTTGGAAAAGTTCCAAGCAGCACACTGTGGCTGATTCAGTTTGTGAGGCAGAGTATGTCGCTGCATCAGATGCTGCCAAAGAAGCGGTGTGGCTGAGAAAATTTCTCACCAAGCTCGGAGTAGCACCCTCCCCTGTTGGTCCAATTCTACTCTACTGTGACAGTTCTGGAGCCATTGCTCAGGCGAAGGAACCGAAGGCATACCAGCGGACGAAACATATTCTACACTGCTACCATCTTATCCGAAAAATCATGGATAGAGGTGACGTCGACCTTCAGAAGATCGACGAGAAGGAGAACCTGGCTGACCCATTCACTAAAGCCATTGCGATGAAGGAGTTCGACGACTTCAAGTCGAAGATGGATATTAGATACTACACCGATTGGCTTTAGGCCAAGTGGAAGATTGTTGGGAATAGTGTCCTAAAGCCAATTGTCAGCCTGTTGATGGTTGTGCTCTTTCTTGTATTAGTATATGAATTATAAATTAATAAAAATTATTTTGGTATTTTTCATCATAAATTGTTTCATCTTCTAATGAACTCCTGTGTTGTGGTGAAGTCCTTAGGACTATTTAGACTCAACAAAAGAGGATTTGTCGTTTAGTCCTTAAACCTGTTCGCGACCAAATGATACATTGTTACCAAGGATAACAATGTTTATCAAGCATAGGTCATTGTGTGCCATATGCATTGGTTGTCCTCTTAACCAAAGAGTGTGGAGACACTGGTATGGCATACAGGTGAGATGTAAGGGTACATCTGCACTGAACGTGACCAACTCCGGAGCTATTTTTACTGTCAAGATTTGCTCCGATGGGATATGGGTATAACTGTCCTTCCGACCTGAGACTGCCATAGTGACTTGCAAGCAACTCACTATACTTAGGCACTGGACTACCTGAATTTCTAATTCAGTGACAAAAGGCTGCTGGGTGTAGTCAAGTACTTGACTTATCGGTGCGTGTGACAAGATGGGATTGACCACTCCAGTTTAAGGAGCTGTGTATAGTCATGTTTTAATTTAGTAAAATCTTGGCCAAGGTAGTCCTAGTAAAGAGTCACAGGACTGTTTGAGTTGAGCACGATTCGGATGATCCGATCAGGGTTGACAGTTTAACCCTGAGTCATCTTATACACAGGGGTCAAAAGGGATGAATTATCCAATAACCATATTCGCGTAGGTTCTGAGTGTTGCGATTGCGACTATTTGACCTATCCAAACATCGGATACCATTACTAGATGGTCACTTCGATTAGTACAAGAATTGATTCCTATGATACCAGCTTAGGTTCGAACCTGTGGGGTAACACACATTAGAGGTTCCTATCTGATTTGATGGCTGGTGAAGAGTCCCACTGGACTGAGACTCTTCGACTAAGAGTCCTAATGCTCGAAGACTCTGAGTCCTACATGTTTGGGACTCTGTGATCGAGAATCAGGATTCTCTGATCTCGAGTTCCACACATTTTGGGTACCGGGGTTAAGAGTTCCACTGGTTTGGGACTCTTCGATCAGGGTTTCATATCGATGGACTTTGATGTTCGATTGCCCATTGGATTTGGACTCAGTATTTATGAGAGGTTTAATTAATGATTTGATCACTAATTAACTCAATTTGATTGAGTAATTATTTTTGGATCAAGTCCGATTGAATTGGATTCAGTTAGGTTTGACTCGATTAGGTTAAGAGTTGACCTAATCGTCGAGGTGGTTTGGTCGCTGATCTAATCAAGGGTTAGGCTTAGTCAATTCTTGATTTGATTAGGATTTTATTGAGCCTAATTAAGCCTAATTATGTTGGGTTTAACTTAGTCTAATTGTGCCTAACCTATTTTGATAAAGTTGGTTCAATTAGATTGGTTTAAAATTTCAAACCACCTTTGACTTATCTCCCTGCGCCACCTCACCCACCTGCACCTATTTGAATTCATGAGAAATAAGTTCTCATGAATTTTCTCCCATGCAGAAGCCTTTCCAGGCTCCTCCCTTGTATGCCATTTGAGTGGATAAAGATTGATTAGTTGGCCATTCAAATTCAAATGATGTTTGAATTTGAATGAGCAACTAATCCCATGCGCCACCTTATCCACTTGTGCGCCACTTGCTCTACACAAGAAAAGGTTTCTCATGTAAATTCTCCATGCATAAAGAACCCACACCCCTTCTCTTCTCACACCTTGAGTGGATAAGGATAGGTTGGTTGGCATTTGAATTCAAATTCGATTTGAATTCAAGTGAACAACCACCTAGCTTTATCCTCTCACACGGTGAAAACACTGTAAAGACACGGTCTTGCACCATTTTAAAAAGAAAGAGAAGGTGGGGCATGCATATATCTGATCTGAGAGAAAAAGGGTGGTGTGAGAAAGGCCTTCTGCATGAGAAAAGAAAAGAAAAGAAAAGAAAAGAAAAGAAGAGAGAAAGGGTGCAGGGTCTTTTGTGAGTACCCTAGGGTTCTGCCTAGGGTTCGAGAAGTGAGAAGGTGAGTTACGAGTGTCGTGAGCCCACCAAACTTCAGAAAGAGCTTCATCAATCTCTCAAGTTCCTTTGCTGATGATCCAAAGTATCTGAAGAGTCGGCAGACACTGATCGAAGAAGTTCGATCAGCATCGGCTATCGAAAGGATTCTGCAATGAACTAGCATTTGTGAGGAGCCGATCAGATCGAAAGCTTCGTGTGGACGATCTACGGAGGCCAGACATATTGTGTTGCTGTATTACGATGATCAGACCTTTTCGACGGTGATCAGATTGCAGCGATCGACTACCTGCACGAAGGTAATGTGTTCTGAACACATAACAGTAAAATATTTACTGTAGAATTTAAAATTTTAAATTTAAATGTATGCTATATATATTATATTTAGATTCTTATGTAGGATTAATACATATTAATTAATTAAATTAATTAATAATTTCTACTATAAAATTATAATTTTGAAAAAGTTTTAAAATTATTGTTTTACCCCTGCATTGAAATTTACTTCATAACTGACTCTCCTAATCTCATGAGAGCAATTGAAGGCTGAATTATCTCACCTACAATGGCATGTCCAATGGTCTTACAATCTCGAAATTACATGATCTCACAGCCGTGCAATCAGCTGTTCAATAGCTTTCTATATAAATCAGCGGAGCCTCGAGGATCAAGTAAGCCTATCAATCTCTTTTAGAGAACTCATTGCTGCTTCTCTATTCTCTGAATCTGACTTGAGTATCGGAAGGTCCTCATTAGAGCCACAACCTCTGATTTGGACTTGTTTTGCAGGTTACTCCAGCACCAACAACCCTGCGTGAGGCTTATTCACCCTCTCTCTTGTTGGGCTTTCATGGTTTCATGCATGCAAAAATTTTGAAATGGGTATGTAGCATAAATTAAAAATTTAGATTAAATCTTATTTAATCTAAGTATTTATAAGATCAAATCTTAAAATCATAAAATAAGATCTACATATATGAGATAGGATTTAGATACAAAAATTAAATAGAGAAAAAATAGATAGAGAAGATCTAATCTTCATACCCTGGCGTGGGTTGACTACACTATGAACTGATGATCGTGGATACCTTCCGAAGGTCTCTTGAAACTGCATAAGTATCCAACCTCTATGGATATTCACACGAGATTTTGATCTAATCAAAAACTTCTTGATCTCATTAGGATACTAGCTCCCTTGTAGAGATCGCATCTTGACGGTTGAAAATTCTTCAAGACCCCTTTAGAGAAGATAAAAAGAATAGGAGAATGATGATCTCTATGCTAGATATCATAAGAAAAATACTTTCTTCTTTTTCTTCCTAAAACCCATATACCAAATCTTTACGCTAAAGATGTAAGAATATATGTCCAACTCTTGGACAAAGAGGAGAGAAAAATCTATCCAAACTAGGACAAAAGATGAGAGAGAAGATCGTAACAACTAATCTTTGGTTGTTGGTAAGAAAAAAGAGATAAGGGCTCACTTACCTCATGCCTTGGACCTTCATGCCATGCCCTCTCTCTTAGATTTTTTTTCACGCATGCCTCCTCTTCCTTTTGGCATCAAAAACTGATTTCCATCAGTCCACAATGATGCCTCATATGGTCCCATGCTTAAATAGGAAGAGAGTTAGGTTTTAGGTAAGAGATAAGAGTCCAATGATCCTAGGACTCTTACATCATGATGCCGCTCAACCTTACTTCTTTTGCGCCAATGTTTCCCATGAAAAAATACTTTTGACGTCAACTCTTGGGTGTGATATATCTCACGCAAAAATAAGGGGAGCGTGAGATATATGGGGTGGCCAATTATAAGTGGGCGTGGGGCTTCCTAATGGCGCATGGAGAGGGAGAGTCCTAACCACTTAGTGTGGGAATTTCAGTGCAGGGATAAAACGGTAATTTTAAATTTTTTTCAAAATTATAATTTTACAGTAGAAAATATTAATTAATCTAATTAATTAATATGTATTAATCCTACATATAAATCTAAATATGATATATATAGCATGCATTTAAATTTAAAATTTTGAATTCTCTACAGTAAATATTTTACTGTTATGTGTTCAGAATACATTACCTTCGTACAGGTAGTCGATCGCTGTAGTATGATCACCGTCGAAAAGGTTTGATCATTGCAATATAGCCACACAATGTGTCTGACCTCTGTGGATCGTCCATATGAAGCTTCCGATCTGATCGGCTCCTCACGAATGCTAGTTCATCGTAGAACCCTTTCGACGGTCGATGTTGATCGAACTCCTTCGATCTTATTTTACCGACTCCTCAGATACTCTGAATCATCAATAGATGTACTTGAGAGGTTGATGAAGCTCTCTCTAAAATTTGGTGGGCTCACGACACTCGTAGCTCACCTTCTCACTTCCTGAACCCCAGGCAGAAACCCTAGGGTACTCACTGAAAACCCTGCGCCCACTTTTGTTTCTTTTCTTTTCTTTTCTCTTGGAAGATTTTGAACTTCCAACTCATGCACAAGGCTTCCTCACACCCTCTATTCTCTCTCAAAAAATTCTACGCATGCCCCACCTTCTCTTCTCTTTTAAAACAGTGCAAGACGTGTCTTATCTGCGTGAGAGGATAAAGATAGGTGGTTGCTCACTTGAATTTAAATCAAATTTGAATTCAAATGCAAACCAACCCATCCTTATCCACTCTGGGCATGCATGAAGAATTTACATGAGAAACTTTTTCTCGTGTAGATTAAATGGCGCACAAGATAAGGTGGGTGGCGCATGGATTAGTTGCCCATTCAAATTCAAACATCCTTTGAATTTGAATGGCCAACAAACCAATCTTTATCCAGATAATTGGTGCATAAGGGAGGGCATGGGAAGGCTTCTGCATGGCAGAAAATTAATGAAAAGTTATTTCTCGTGAATTCAAATGGGCACAGATAAGTGAGGTGGCGCAGGGAGATGAGGTCAAAGTGGTTTCAACCTAATTGAGCCAACCTAATCAAAATAGGTTAGGCACAATTAGACTAAGTTAAACCCAACTTAATTAGGCTTAATTAGGCTCAATAAAATCTTAATCAAAAAAAAAATTGACTAAGTCCAACCCCTGATCAGATCAGGGACCAAACCACCTTGGTGATTAGGTCAACACTTAACCTAATCGGGTCAAACCCAACTGAATTCAATTCAATTAGACTTGATCCAAAAATAATTAATCAATCAAATTGAGTTAATTAGTGATCAAATCATTAATTAAATCTTTCATAAATACTGAGTCCAAATTCGATGGGCAATCGGGCATCAGAGTCCATCGATATGAAACCCTAATCAAAAAGTCCCAAACCAATGGGACTCTTGACCTCGGTACCCAAAATGTGTGAAACTCATGATTAGAGAATCTTGATTCTCGATCATAGAGTTTCAGACATGTAGGACTCAAAGTCCACGAGCATTAAGACTCTTCACCAGCCATCAAATCAGATAGGAACCTCTAATGTGTGTGACCCCGTAGGTTCGAACCTAAGCTGGTAGCACAGGAACCAATTCCTGTACTAATCGAAGTGACCATCTAGCAATGATACCCGATATCCGGATAGGTCGAATAGTCACAATCACAACATTCAGAACCTACGTAAATATGATTATTGTATAATTCATCCTTTTGACCCCTATGTTTAAGATGACTCAGGGTTAAACTGTCAACCCTGATTAGATCATCCGAATCGTGCTCAACTCAAACAGTCCTGTGACTCCTCACTAGGACTATCCTGGCCAAGGTTTTGCTAAATTGAAACATGACTATACACAGCTCCTGAACTGGAGTGGTCAATCCCATCTTGACACACGCACCGACAAGTCAAGTACTTGACTACACCCAACAGCCTTCCGTCACTGAATTAGAAATTTAGGTAGTCCAGTGCCTAAGTGCAGTGAGTTGCTTGTAAGTTACCATGGCGGTCTCAGGTCGGAGGGACAGTTATACCCATATCCTATCAGAGCAAATCTTGACAGCAGAAAAAGTTCCAGAGTCGATCACGTTTAGTACAGATGTACCCTTACATCTCACTTATATGCCATACTAGTGTCTCCACACTCCTTGGTTAAAAGGACAACCAACCCATATGGCACACAATGACCTATACTTGATAAACATTGTTGTCCTTGGTAACAACGTATCATTTGGTCGCGAACAGGTTTAAGGACTAAACAATAAATCCTCCTTTGTCGAGTCTAAATAGTCCTAAGGACTTTACCACAATATAGAAGTTCATTAGAAGATGAAATAATTTGTGATAAAAAATATTAAAATAACTTTTATTTATTTATAATTCATATACTAATATAAGAAAGAGCACAATCATCAATAGACTGACGATTGGCATTGGGACACTATTCCCAACAATCTCCCACTTGGCCTAAAGCCAATCAGTGCAGTATCTAATACCCATCTTTGACTTGAAGTCATCGAACTCCTTCACTGCAATGATTTTAGTGAATGGGTCGGCCAGGTTCTCCTTTTCATCGATCTTCTAAAGGTCGACGTCACCTCGATCCATGATTTTTCAGATGAGATGGTAGTAGCGCAGAATATGCTTCGTCCGCTGGTGTGCCTTCGGTTCCTTCGCCTGAGCAATGGCTCCAGAGCTGTCACAGTAGAGAAGAACTGGACCAACAAAGGAGGGTGCTACTCTGAGCTCGATGATGAATATCCTCAGCCACATCGCTTCTTTGGCAGCATCTGATGCAGCAACATACTCTGCCTCACAAACTGAATTAGCCACTGTGTGCTGCGTGAAACTCTTCCAGCAGACAGCCCCACCATTAAGGGTAAAAACAAATTTCGATACACTCTTGCTGTCATCGTGATCAGACTGAAAACTAGAGTCTGTAAACCTTATAAGTCTCAAGTCCGATTCACGATAAACAAGCCACTGGTCCTTAGTATTTCTTAAATACTTCAGGATGATTTTAACAACCTTTCAGTGATTCTCCCCTGGATTAGATTGATATCTACTCACTACCCCTAGTGAGTATGCCACATTTGGTCGTGTACATGTCATGGCGTACATGATAGATCCCACTGCCGAAGCATATGGAATTCTTCCCATACGCTCTCTCTCTTGAGGTGTTGTCAGACAATCCCTCTTCGAGAGAAAAATTCTATGGCCTATCGGTAGATAGCCTTTCTTGAAATTCTCCATGCTGAACCTCTTCAGCATAGTATCAATGTAAGTAGACTGGAATAAGCCAAGCAACCTTTTAGATCTATCCCTATAGATCCTCATCCCTAGGATGTAGGAAGCTTCTTCCAGATCCTTCATGGAGAACTGTGACGACAGCCAAATCTTTATTCCCTGTAATACAGGGACATCATTTCCGATTAAGAGAATGTCATCCACATACAATACAAGAAATATCACTACTGGACTATTAGCCCACTTATAAATATAGGGCTCTTCTCCATTCTTAATGAAGCGATACGTTTTGATCGTCCTATCAAAATATATGTTCCAACTCCGGGATGCTTGCTTAAGTCCATAAATGGACCTCTGTAGCCTGCACACCTTAGACTCATCTGTGGATGTGAACAGTATTTCTTAAATACTTCAGGATGATTTTAACAACCTTTCAGTGATTCTCCCCTGGATTAGATTGATATCTACTCACTACCCCTAGTGAGTATGCCACATTTGGTCGTGTACATGTCATGGCGTACATGATAGATCCCACTGCCGAAGCATATGAAATTCTCCCTATACGCTCTCTCTCTTGAGGTGTTGTCAGACAATCCCTCTTCGAGAGAAAAATTCTATGGCCTATCGGTAGATAGCCTTTCTTGAAATTCTCCATGCTGAACCTCTTCAACATAGTATCAATGTAAGTAGACTGGAATAAGCCAAGCAACCTTTTAGATCTATCCCTATAGATCCTCATCCCTAGGATGTAGGAAGCTTCTTTCAGATCCTTCATGGAGAACTGTGACGACAGCCAAATTTTTATTCCCTGTAATGCAGGGACATCATTTCCGATTAAGAGAATGTCATCCACATACAATACAAGAAATATCACTACTGGACTATTAGCCCACTTATAAATATAGGGCTCTTCTCCATTCTTAATGAAGCGATACATTTTGATCGTCCTATCAAAATATATGTTCCAACTCCGGGATGCTTGCTTAAGTCCATAAATGGACCTCTGTAGCCTGCACACCTTAGACTCATCTGTGGATGTGAACCCTTCAGGTTGTATCATATACACCTCTTCGTCCAGCTCTCCATTTAGGAAAGCTATTTTCATATCTATCTGCCAGATTTCATAGTCCAGATGGGTAGCTATCGCAAGTATAATCTGAATGGATTTGAGCATTGCCACAGGAGAAAATGTCTCGTCATAGTCTATACCATAATGTTGACGATATCCCTTGGCAACCCGATGAGCTTTATAGGTCTCTACCTTTCCGTCTGTGCCTCTCTTCCTCTTGAAGACCCACTTACACCCTATGGATTTTACTCCTTTGGGTGGGTCAACCAATGTCCACACATCGTTGACCTTCATGGACTCCATTTCAGATTTCATAGCCTCTAGCCATTTCTCAGAGTCAGATCTCTGCATTGCATCCATGTGTTATGATCCAGGTGGTGTGCCCAAGGCCCAGGGGACCAAAGGTAAGGCCAAGGTCCATCATTCATGAGGGCTTCATGGAGGCTCTAGGGCTAGTTGGGCCCTAGGTTGAAAGGCTGTGGGCCTTTCGGGTTCTTGAGGTCTAGGTTATGTGGGCCTCAAGGGACCAACTCTTTATAGGCCAGGTCTGGACCCAGGAGAAGTGAGATTAGGTTGAGTCATGGGTGTACATGGACTTGGGTTAACCTAATCTCCCATAGAGTTGGTCAAGGAAGTTTTGGGTCACTTGACCCGGTGTTTATATATACATGTACTTGTATAGGTTTGATTAGGCCAAGAAAATAGATAACTCTTTCTCCCAAGTCTCTCTCTCTCTTCTCCCTCTCTCTCCAGCAATCTTCCATGCACCAAGAGCAAGAAACCCTAGGGTTTCTTGCCGCCAGTCCATAAAAGGAAAGAAAGGAAGGGAGGCGCTAGCCCCTTCCCCCTTGCAGCTGCCAACCAGATCTATCTTCTCCTCTTTTGCAGCTGCCCAAACATCAATCCAAGACCTGGAATCTCTCACAAAGAGGTTGGTACAAGTTCCTCTCAGATCTGGAGTTGATTTGAGGTCGTTTGAGATGTGGGTGAGATCTCCATCAACATATCTACAGGAAAGGCTGCAGTAGGACAGATCTGCGAGGTTTGTCTCTATCTACCTTCTTCTCCATCTAGAATATCCCAATTTGAGATCTACAAATTGGAGAACCTCGGTCCACGCCTGATCTGGTTGGTTACCAGATCTTGGATTTTTTAGAGGTATTTTCAGAGGCGTTCTTCATCTGAAACGAAAGGCTGACGAAGAAGACAGCAACCAGGCTGATTTCGTCAAGGGCCTTCAATCGTGTCCAGAAGTCTCCAGATCTGTTCGTTGCTAGTTCCGCTGCACCCAAGGTCCGTGGGAGGAGCCAGGATCATACTCCAACATCATGTAGGTGATCGGATCCTCATCATTTTCATCAAGTTCGATAGGATTGCCGTCCCAGACCAAGAAATCATAGTATCTGTCCAGTTGATGTGGTACTCTACCAGACCGTCTTAAGGGTGCAGGAACAATGGGCTCCAGATGTGATCTAACCAAATCTAATTGAGGTTCAGCTACTTGTGTCGATTTTTCCACCTGCCAAACTTTCTCAAGTTCGACCTTAGAGGCAATAGTCCCTTCACCAAGAAACTTCTTTTCCAAAAAGATTGCCTTGAGGCTGACAAATACCTTTTGCTCATCAGCTAGGTAGAAATAATACCCTTTGGTCTCTTTTGGGTACCCTATGAAATAACACTTGTCAGACCTAGGTCCAAGCTTATCCGTAATTAAACGTTTAACATAGGCTGGACACTCCCAAACCCTAAGGTGCGAGAGTACTAGCTTATGTCCTACCCATATCTCATATGGCATTTTGGTTACAGACTTACTCGAAATCCTATTTAGAAGGTAACAAGCTGATTCGAGTGCATATCTCCAGAGGAAGATCGACAGACCAGCAAACCCCATCATGGATCGAACCATGTCTAGCAAGGTCTGATTCCTCCTTTCAGACACACCATTATGCTGTGGTGTTCTAGGAGTCCACTGAGAGAGAATCCCATTCTCTCCAAGATATGTCAGAAACTCATTAGAAAGGTATTCACCTCCTCGATTAGATCGAAGAGTTTTAATATACTTTTCAATTTATTTTTCTACCTTATTTCAGAATAGTTTGAATATTTTAAACGACTCCGACTTATGCTTCATTAAGTAGACATACCCATACCTCGATAGGTCGTCTATGAAGGTTATGAAGTAGAAATATCCACCTCTTGTACTTGAGCTCATGGGTCTACATACATCAGAATGTACAGACCCAAGAGTTCACTAGCTCGCTCATCTTTTCCAGTAAAAGGTGATTTGGTCATCTTTCCAAGAAGACAGGACTCACAGGTTGGAAGTGATTCACAATCACCAACTTCAAGAATTTCTTCTTGAGCCAACCTGTTTATCTTGTTCTTATTGATATGATCTAACCTACAGTGCCAAAGGTAGACTTCTGACATATTCTCCATTCTAGAGCATTTACCGGAGGTTTGAACCATATTAACAGGCTGTGATAGTAAGTAAATTTTATTATTTAGTTGTCCAACAAACATTGTAACACCATTCAAAATGATATTGCAAACGTTTCCTTTTATTAAAAATTCATAACTATACATGGTCAAAAGGCCTACAGAAATAATATTTAATAAAAAACTTGGACAATAGTGACATTCACTCAGAATTACATTACGAGAGTTGATTACAAGGTTCATGATTCCTAAAGCTAGAACTGGAACTTTACTTCCATCTCCAACGTTCAGGAACCTCTCGCCTTCATCAAATCTCCTACTGACCTACAGACCCTGCATCGAATTACAGATATGATAAGGGCTTCCGATATTCAATACCTAGGCAGTAGTATCATAAATGGAAAAGTTGCAAGGTGTTATCATATAATTACCTTGCTTCTTCTTCGGCTTAATCGGGTCCAGGGAGGCAATGTATAGAGGACAGTTCCTCTTTCAGTGCCCCTGCTTCTTGCAAAAGAAGCACTCCACCTGGCTCTGATCGGGCTTGTGCTTCTTGGTCTGACCCTGTGCAGATGTCCCAGCATGCGGCTGCACCTTCTTATTCTTCTTCTTCTTGTTCTTCTTCCCTTTCTTAAAGGGTCGACGACCAGAAGAAGACCCTCCCACAACATTCACTGACTCTTTATGGAGCTGGTGGTCCTTCTCAAAGTTCTGCAGCAACTCCAACAAGCCGTGGTAGTTCACTGCAAGCTTTATCATTCAAAATTGAGTAAGGAAGGGGAGGTAGGACTTGGACAAAGAATTAAGGATTGCATCCTTACCGAGCTGCTCATGCAAGGAAAAGCCCAGTTTACTTAGGCGCTCAATCATTTCGATCATGTATAGTACATGATCAGTGACTAAGGCCCCATCCCTCATCCGAGCATTGAAAATGGCATAACTAGTTTTGTACCTTTTAACATCGTCAGGCGTGCCAAAGGAGTCGTTCAATATTTGAAGCATCTCCTGTGGCTGGGCGTTCTCGAACCTATGGCTAAACTCATCATTCATTGCTGCCAGCATTATGCAACGAACGGTGGTGTGGTCATTGAGCCACTTCTGGTAAGTGTCTTGGACCACCCCTCTAGCATTCAGAGCTGGCTCCTCAGGTGCTGGATCCGTTACTACATAAAGAATCTGGTCATGCTCAAGGATGATTTTCAATTTTCGATACCAGCTATCAAAATTAGGTCCTATGAGCTTGTCATTATCTAATAATGATCGGAGCGACAGGGTAGTGGCCATAGCTGTATAAAGGAAAATCAGACCTTTATTAGTATATAAATTATTAATACTAAAGACTTGGACTTTAGTCTAAAGTTTCTTCCAGTATTTTTACGAACTGGTAGCCTCAACCTCCAATTAGAGGAATTACTTTAATTCCTTAGTGGGTACTAGAATCCACACAGACCACACATGAGCCCAACTTTGGTTGGTCAACCCATGTGCATCTATGGGTAGGTTCATAACCAGTTATTTCTCTAAACAACTTCTAGTAATTGATTTTGCCCCAGAACCTAATCAGTAGGCTTTGGCCTCCACTGAAAAGATCTGGTTAGGTCCAACTATTAACATGACTTGATTTGATGAATCAGACTAATAAATGATCAGGCCCGACTTTAGCCGGCCAACCTGACCACCATCAAAAAGACTCAACCAAATGATCATATTATGAATGATAATTCCATTAGTCAATAAGCACCAGGCCTTTGGGCCTCCAGTGATTATTAAACTAATGGACTCATTATCACTTACTTAATGGGAGGCTATGACTTAGTTATCAGTATAACTTAATCATTTTTAGAGATCTAATAATTTTTGAGGATTTTATTAAAGGATAGAAGAGAAGAAATTAACCAGCCAATTTTAATCCTCCCACTGACTTCACCAAGTCAGATTAAAAAGAATTTAATTAAAGCCGGCATTAGGAGCACCTAAATCAGTCACACTGATTTACCTAATGACATGGGTGAGCCCTAATCACCAAGTGATCTAATCAAAACCTAACTCACCAGGTTGGCCAGGTAAGTGAGATCAGTGGTGAGGATATACCATTAACTCGTCAGAGATCGAATCAATGCGAGTAGCTCCCACTTAAAACCACTGGTCAGACTGCCGAACTTACCTTAGACACCAACTGGTTCATTAGTTTTAATTTGATCAACTTAGTAAATAGGGTTCCACCACGTAGCCATGAATTAAGTCCATCTTAGTCTAGTTAAAGACATGGACCCATTCAACTACAACTATTGGAGTTGAGTCTAGAGTATCCTTGACCTTATCTAATTCAAATTTTGATTAGATTTGATCAATTACTCTAATTTAGTCTATTTCTTTAAGCTAACCTTAGGACTAACCCAATTATGGACCTAATCCATTTAACCCATTGACCCACAAGTTTATGCAATTGTCTTAGGTCTTAATTCACAATTCTAGACCAACTAGACAATACTTAATTCTTTTAATTAAGTATTTAGGCTGATGGGTCAAGGTTTGGCATTTTGAAAATAATATTTTAAATTTGAAAGATTTTATTTTCTGTTCACCAAATGTGTTGACTCATTTCACAAACGGATCAGCACATTTCATAAACAGCAATCCTATTGCTAATTACATAACAAAAAATTACTCAATCAAAATAAATCATGAATATTCTTTTAGGACTAATCTAACACATTCATGATAAATTTTACAATTGAACCTTTACAATAAAATCCTTTCGATGCTTCGTCTGCATGGGATATAATCGCATCGGTACCCCTACCGCCATAGGAGAACCCCATCGAATGGGAGGAGAGGGCCTTTAAACCCTTCTTTTCTCCTATGATCGGACGACCATGGCAACCAACCCAATTAGACTACTTGCTACTTGGATCAAGTATATCTAAATATACCAATTTCAAAATTTAAATTTCAAATTTTAAATTTTAAATTTCAAATTTTAAATTTCAAATTTCAAATAAATTTCAAATTTCAAAATTTTAAATTTTAAATTTTGAATTTCAAATTTGAAATTTCAAACAAATTTCAAATTTTAAAATTCAAATTTTGAATTTCAAATTTTTTGAATTTTGAATTTTGAATTCAAATTTCAAAATTCAAAATTCAAATTTTGAATTTCAAATTTTTGAATTTTGAATTTCAAATAAATTTTAAAATTTAAATTTCAAATTTTAAATTTTAAATTTCAAATTTAAATATTTAGATTACAACTTAATCTATGCATGCAAATGTATATCATATTTTAGAACGCGCTCTGATACCATTTGTGGGAATTTCAATGCAGGATAAAATGATAATTTTAAAATTTTTTTAAAATTATAATTTTATAGTAGAAAATATTAATTAATCTAATTAATTAATATATATTAACCCTATATAAGAATCTAAATATGATATATATAGTATGCATTTAAATTTGAAATTTCAAATTCTCTACAGTAAATATTTTACTGTTATGTATTCAAAACACATTACCTTCATGCAGGTAGTCGATCACTGCAGTTTGATCATCATCGAAAAGGTCTAATCATTACAATACAGCCACACAATATGTCTGGCCTCTGCAGATCATCCACACAAAGCTCTCGATCTGATCGGCTCCTCACGAATGCTAGTTTGTCGCAGAACCTTTTTGACGATCGATATTGATCGAACTCCTTCGATCTTATTCTGCCGACTCTTCGGATGCTTCAGATCATCAGCAGATATACTTGAGAGATTGATGAAGCTCTTCTTAAAATTTAGTGGGCTCACAACACTTGTAGCTCACCTTCTCACTTCTCGAACCCCAGACAGAAACCCTAGGGTACTCACTGAAAACCCTGCACCCACTTTTGTTTTTTTTCTTTTCTTTTCTCTCGAAAGTTTTTAAACTTCTAACTCATGCACAAGGCTTTCTCACACCCTCTATTCTCTCTCAAAAAATTCTACGCATGCCCCACCTTCTCTTCTCTTTTAAAACAGTGCAAGACGCGTCTTATCCGCATGAGAGGATAAAGATAGGTGGTTGCTCACTTGAATTCAAATCGAATTTGAATTCAAATGCAAACCAACCCATCCTTATCCACTCTCCACAACAGGCTCCACGTGGCAGGCCACGGTGATGGCCACGACTCCACTCCATTACTCTCCGTAACAAACTCCTCATGGCCCCGAACGGCCCACTACCAGGCGGCTACAGACATCGCTGTCAATCTGTTACGCCCTCTGCCTATAAAAAGAGACCCTCAGATACGTTATTCCTTAAGCTCAAATCTCTATCTCAAAACTCTGCTAAAAATTTCCATTCGAGCACTCCATTCTTGTTGAGGCAGAGAACTGACTTGAGCATCGGAGGGTCTTGCCAGAGCACCCCCAACTCTGGTTTAGACTTTCTTTGCAGGTCCCGACGGCGACCGCGACTCCCTCGACTCCAGTTTCTCCGATGTCGGTAGATTTTTGCACCAACAAGTCCCTTCACCAAGGAACTCCTTTTCCAAAAAGATTGCCTTAAGGCTGACAAATACTTTTTGCTCATCAGCTAGGTAGAAGTAATACCCTTTGGTCTCTTTTGGGTATCCTATAAAATTATACTTGTCAGACCTAGGTCCAAGCTTGTCCGTAATTAAATGTTTAACATAAGCTGGACACCCCCAAACCCTAAGGTGCGAGAGTACTGGCTTACGTCCTATCCATATCTCATATGGCATTTTGATTACAGACTTACTCGAAACTCTATTTAGAAGGTAACAAGCCGATTCGAGTGTATATCTCCAGAGGAAGATCGGCAGACCAGCAAATCCCAACATGGATTGAACCATGTCCAACGAGGTCTGATTCCTCCTTTCAGATACACCATTATGTTGTGGTGTTCCAGGAGGAGTCCACTGAGAGAGAATCCCATTCTCCCCAAGATATGTCAGAAAATTATTGGAAAGGTATTCACCTCCTTGATCAGATTGAAGAGTTTTAATACACTTTCCAGTTTATTTTTCTACCTCATTTCGAAATAGTTTGAACATTTCAAATGACTCCGATTTATGCTTCATTAAATAGACATACCCATACCTCGATAGGTCGTCTGTGAAGGTTATGAAGTAGAAATATCCACCTCTTGCACTTGAGCTCAGGGGTCCACATACATCAGAATGTACCAGACCCAAGAGTTCACTGGCTCGCTCACCTTTTTCAGTAAAAGGTGATTTGATCATTTTACCAAGAAGACAGGACTCACAGGTTGGAAGTGATTCACAATCACCTACTTTAAGAATTTCTTCTTGAGCCAATCTGTTTATCCTGTTCTTATTGATATGACCTAGCCTACAGTCCCAAAGGTAGACTTCTGACACATTATCTATTCTAGGGTGTTTACCTGAGGTTTGAGCCTCATTAACAGGTTATGATAGAAAGTAAATTCCATTATTAAGTTATCCAACAAACATTGTAACACCATTCAAAATGATATTGCAAACATTTTCTTTTATTAAAAATTGATAACCGTTCATGGCCAAAAGGCCTACAGAAATAAATTTAATAAAAAGCTTGGATAATTATGACATTCACTCAGAATTACATTTCGAGAATTGATTACACGGTTCATGATTCCTAATGCTAGAACTGGAACTTTGCTTCCATCTCCAACGTTTAGGAACCTCTCGCCTTCATCAAATCTCCTACTAACCTGCAGACCCTGCATCGAATTGCAAATATGATAAGGGCTTCTGGTATCCAATACCCAGGCAGTAGTATCACAAATGAAAAAGTTGCAAGGTATTATCATATAAGTACCTTGCTTCTTCTTCGGCCTGTTCGGGTCCAGGGAGGCAATGTATAGAGGACAGTTCCTCTTCCAGTGCCCCTGCTTTTTGCAAAAGAAGCACTCCGCCTGGCTCTGGTCGGGCTTGCATTTCTTGGTCTGACCCTATGCAGACATCCCAACATGCGGTTGCACCTTCTTATTCTTCTTCTTCTTGTTCTTCTTTCCTTTCTTAAAGGATCGACGACTAGAAGAAGACCCTCCCACAATATTTACCGACTCCTTATGGAGCTGGTGATCCTTCTCAAAGTTCTGCAGCAACCCCAACAAGCCGTGATAGTTCACTGTAGGCTTTGTCATTAGAAAATGAGTAAGGAAGGGGAGGAAGGACTTGGATAGAGAATTAAGGATCGCATCCTTACCGAGCTGCTCGTGTAGGGGAAAACCCAGTTTACTTAGGTGCTCAATCATTTCGATCATGTACAGTACATGATCAGTGACTGAGGCTCCATCCCTCATCTGAGCATTAAAAATGGCACAACTAGTTTTGTGCCTTTCAACATCGTCAGGCGTGCCAAAGGAGTCATTCAACATTTGAAGCATCTCCTGTGGCTGGGCATTCTCGAACCTGTGGCTGAACTCATCATTCATTACCGCCAGCATAATGCATCGAATGGTGGTGCGGTCATTGAATCATTTCTGATAAGTGTCTCGGACCATCCCTCTAACGTTCGAGCTGGCTCCTCAGGTGTCGGATCCGTTACTACATAAAGGATCCACTCATGCTCAAGGATGATTTTTAATTTTCAGTACCAGCTATCAAAATTAGGTCTCATGAGCTTGTCATTATCTAATAATGATCGGAGGGACAGGGTAGTGGCCATAGCTACATAAAGGAAAATCATACCTCTATTAGTACATAAATTATAAATACTAAAGACTTGGATTTTAGTCTAAAGTTTCTCCCAGTATTTTTACGAACTGGTAGCCTCAACCTTCAATTCGAGGAATTACTTTAATTCCTTAGTGGGTACTAGAATCCACACAGACTACACACGAGACCAACTTTGGTTGGTCAACCCATGTGCATCTATGGGTAGGTTCATGACCAGTTGTTTCTCTAAACAACTTCTAGTAATTGATTTTGCCCCAGAACCTAATCAATAGGCTTTGGCCTCCACTGAAAAGATCTGGTTAGGTCCAACCATTAACATAATTTGATTTGGTGAATCGGACCAATAAATGATCAAGCCCGACTTTGGCCGGCCAACCTGACCACCATCAGAAAGACTCAAACTAAATTATCATATTATGAATGATAATTCCATTAGTCAATAAGCACCAAGCCTTTGGGCCTCCAATGATTATTAAACTAATGGACTCATTATCACTCACTTAATGGGAGGCTATAACTTAGTTATCAATATAACTTAATCATTTTTAGGGACCTAATAATTTTTGAGAATTTTATTAAAGGATAGATGAGAAGAAAATATCCAGCCAATTTCAATCCTCCCACTGACTTCACCAAGTCAGATTAAAAAGGATTTAATTAAAGCTGGCATTAGGAGCACCTAAATCAGTCAAACTGATTTACCTAATGACATGGGTGAGCCCTAATCACCAAGTGATCTAATCAAAACCTAATTCACCAGGTTGGCTAGGTAAGTGAGATCAGTGGTGGGGATAAGCCATTAACTCATCAGAGATCGAATCACTGTGAGTAGCTCCCGCTTAAAAACCACTGGTCAAACTACTAAACTTACCTTAGACACCAACGGGTTCATTAGTTTTAATTTGATCAACTTAGTAAATAGGGTTCCACCGCGTAGCCATGAATTAAGTCCATCTTGGTCTAGTTAAAGACATGGACCCATTCAACTACAACTATTGAAGTTGAGTTTAGAGTATCTTTGACCTAATCTAATTTAACTTTTGATTAGATTTGACCAATTACTCTAATTTAGTCTATTTCTTTAAGCTAACCTTAGGTCTAACCCAATTATGGACCTAATCCATCTAATCCATTGACCCACAAGTTTATGCAATTGTCTTAGGTCTTAATTCACAATTCTAGACCTACTAGACAACATTTAATTCTTTTAATTAAGTATTTGGGCTGATGGGTCAGGTTTGGCATTTCAAAAATAATTTTCAAATTTGAAAGGTTTTATTTTCTGTTCACCAAATATGTTGACTCATTTCACAAATAGATCAGCACATTTCATAAATAGCAATCCTATTGCTAATTACATAACAGAAAATAACTCAATCAAAATAAATCATGAATATTCTTTTAGATCTAATCTAACACATTCATGATAAATTTCATAATTGAACCTTTACAATTAATTTCTTTCGCTGCTTCATATGCATGGGATATAATTACAGCGGCACCCCTACCGCCATAGGAGACCCCATCGAATGGGAGGAGAGGGCCTTTAAACCCTGCTTTTCTCCTATGACCGGACAGTCATGGCAACCAACCCAATTCGATTACTTGCTACTTGGATCTATTATATCTAAATATACCAATTTTAAATTTTAAATTTCAAATTTTAAATTTTAAATTTTAAATTTTGAATTTCAAATTTCAAACAAATTTCAAATTTTAAATTTCAAATTTTTGAATTTCAAATTTTGAATTTCAAATTTTGAATTTTAAATTTTGAATTTCAAATTTGAAATTTCAACCAAATTTCAAATTTTGAATTTCAAAATTTTAAATTTTGAATTTCAAATTTTAAATTTTAAAATTTAAAATTTAAATTTTAAATTTCAAATTTTTGAATTTTGAATTTTAGATTTTAAATTTCAAAATTTAAATTTCAAATTTTAAATTTCAAATTTTTGAATTTTGAATTTCGAACAACTTTCAAAATTTAAATATTAAATTTTGAATTTTAAATTTTAAATTTAAACTTTTAGATTACAACTTAATCTATGCATGCAAATATATATATCATATCTAAGAACTCGCTCTGATACCATTTCTGGGAAAATTCAGTGCAGGGGTAAAATGGTAATTTTAATTTTTTTTAAAATTATGATTTTATAGTAAAAAAATATTAATTAATCTAATTAATTAATATAAATTTATCCTACACTAGAATCTAAATATGATATATAGCATGCATGTATTTAAATTTAAAATTCAAATTCGAACAGTAAACACTTTACTGTAATATATTCAGAACACAATACCTTGTGTGGGTAGTAGATCGTCACAATCTGATCACCATCGGGAGAGTCTGATCATCATGATACAGCCACACAGTATGTCTGGCCTCTGTGGATCGTCCACACGAAGCTTCTGATCTGATCGACTCCTCACGAGTGCTAGCTCGTTGTAGAGCTCTTTTGACGGTGGATGCTGATCGAACTCCTTCGATCGATTTCTGTCGATTCTTCGGATACTCCAGATTATCAACAGACGTGCTTGAGAGGATGTTAAAGATCTTTCTAAAATTTTGTGGGCTCACGACACTCGTAGCTCACCTTCTCACTTCCCGAACCCCAGGCTAAAACTCTAGGGAACTCATCGAAAACCTTGCACCTACTTTTCTTTTTTTTCTTTCTTTTTCTCTTGGAAGGATATGGACTTCCTTCTCATGCACAAGACTTCTCACACCCTAAAATTTTTCTCCAAAAATCTTCTTCTTGCACGCCCCACTCTTCTCCTCCTTTTATAACAACGTCAAAATGTCTTATCCAAAAGAAAGGATAAAGATGAGTAATTGCACATTTGAATTCAAATCAAAGTTTGAATTCAAATGGACACCAACTCATCCCTTATCTACTAAAGGCATGAGGCATGGCTTAAATTATGCATGGAGTGATTTCATGAGAAATCTTTTCTCATGTAATAAATAGAGCATAAAAAAAGGAATAAGGTACAAAGATTGATTGCCCATTCAAATTCAAACTTTATTTTGAATTTGAATGGCCAACCAATCATCCTTATCCATTCATATGGCACATTAAAGTGGGGTGTGGAGAGAGCTTAGTGTGAGAAAATAATTCATGAGAAGTTCCTTCTCATGAATACAAATGGGTGCAATGGAAGTGAGGTGGCGCATGGAGATTGGGTCAAGGTGGTTTAATTATTTAAACCAACCTAATTGAACCAAATAAGTTAGGTCTAATTAGACTAATTTAAACCCAACTTAATTAGGCTTAATTAGGCTCAATAAAATTCTAATCAAAGTAGGAATTGACTAAGCCCAATCCCCGATCAAATCAGGGACCAAACCATCTTGATGATTAGGTCAACTCTTAACCTAATTGGGTCAAACCCAACTGAATCCAATTCAATTGGACTTGATCCAAAAATAATTACTCAATCAAATTGAGTTAATTAATGATCAAATCACTAATTAAATCTCTCATAAATACTGAGTCTAAATTCGATGGGCAATCGGGCATCAGAATTCATCGATATGTTATCCTGATCGAAAAGTCCCAACCAGTGGGACTCTTGACCCCGATCCCCATAATGTGTGGAACTCGTGATCAGAGAATCCTGATTCTCGATCATTGAGTCCCAAACATGTAGGATTCTACATTAGCCATCAGATCAGATAGGAACTTCTAATGTGTGTGACCCCGCAGGTTCGAACCTAAGCCGATAGCACAGGAACCAATTCCTGTACTAATCGAAGTGACCATCTAGCAATGGTACCCGATATTTAGATATGTCAAAAAGTCGCAATCGCAACACTCAGAACCTACATTAATATGGTTACTGTATAATTCATCCTTTTGACCCCTGTGTTTAGGATGACTCAGGGTTAAATTGTCAACCCTGATCAGATCATCCGAATCATGCTCAACTCAAACAATCCTGTGACTCCTCACAAGGACTACCCTGGCCAAGGTTTTGCTAAATTAAAACATGACTGTACACAGCTCTTAAATTGGAGTGGTCAATCCCATCTTGACACACGCACCGACAAGTCAAGTACTTGACTACACCCAGCAGCCTTCCATCACTGAATTAGAAATTCAAGTAGTCCAATGCCTAAGTGCAGTGAGTTGCTTGCAAGTCACCGTGATGGTCTCAGATCGGAGGGACATTTGTACCCATATTCTATTGGAGTAAATTTTGACAGCAAAAATAGCTCCAGAGTCGGTCACGTTCAGTGCAGATGTACCCTTATATCTTACCTGTATGCCATACCAGTGTCTCCACACTCATTGGTTAAGAGGACAACCAACCTATATGGCACACAACGACCTATGCTTGATAAACATTGTCGTCCTTGGTAACAACGTATCATTTGGTCGCGAACAGATTTAAGGACTAAATGATAAATCCTCTTTTGTCGAGTCTAAATAGTCCTAAGGACTTCACCACAACATAGGAGTTCATTAGAAGATAAAATATTTTGTAATGAAAAATGCCAAAATAATTTTTATTAATTCATAATTTATGTACAAATACAAAAAATGAGTACAATCGTCAACAGGCTGATGATTGACTTTGGGACACTATTTCCAACACCTTCATCCCAGTGCTCTACACTACAGACCTGAGACTTATCTGTCCATAAGGGAGGTGAACCGTGCACCAATCTTAAATGAATTAATCACTGTCCTTCGTGATGATCTTTTGATCGGGAGTATTTAGAAATTAATGACTAATTAATGTATGTCTCAAATTTTTAACTCTTTAAGAATATACAAAAATTATATTTGTTAATTTCTATGATAAATCATGGACACACAAACTTGATTGAAAAGAAAAAACCCTTTATTGATAATAAAAAATTACAAATACAAGTATAGATCCTAGAATTATATAATGTGTCAGCCAACAATTAGCTTCTAGGGCATAAATCCAACATAATCATCAATCAAATTGCTAATTAAATCCAATCATAATTCATAATCATAATTCAACCATCTGATCAGTCAAAAGCCTCTTTGTGTGTGCCCCATAATTTTTATTCTATCTAGTAGTGAGATATATTATGATCCCTATCACAATATCATTAAAACTCTGTTCAATAGGTTGGAACCATTTCAACTCTGTCCATCAAAGATCATCGATCATCGAGATGATGCCTGTGGGTCTCACAATTCATCAGTGACACCTAGCAATATGTAGTGACAATCTAGTAGAATAAAAAGTAATGAACCTCTAGGTGTAGTTAACGTGTGATACAGTCCCTCTATCGTGAGTCCTGACTAGATGGCAAATCATAAATAAATCATCAAACCTCATCATTGATCATATGATAGATTTAATTAGCTCAAGTCCATGTATGATTCTCATAAAATTTTTTTCATCAATCACACTGCTATGGCCATAGATTTGAGAACTCAGCTTCTTAAATTCTATAGGACTACTTTCTTCTACTAAAGTTGATAGATTTCATCTAGATACGTACCCTACTCTTACAGTAGATCAACTGTCACTAATATCCACTATAAAGATTCATTCAGTCAATATTTATGTGTAGTCAAACTCCAGTAGTCTCACTGAGAGCAGCTGTAGCATCGCAGATCAAAAGATTAGTCACACTACTGCAGCATCAAGAAAGTCACTAACGAGTGAGCAGATATTCATATGACTTCTCATGTTGGTCACGCTCAGTGCTAGTTGTTCTCTAACAACCACCTGCACTCTCGCTCCAAAGTCACTATACTGCAGACTCGAGACTCATCTGTCCGAAAGAAGTGATTTGTGCACTAATCTATCTGGATCAATCATCATCTCCATGATAATTTTATAATCAGGAGCAATTTAGAAATTAACCATCAATGACATATATCTCAAATTCTTAACTCTTTGAGAATATATATCATCATCTTGTTAATCCCTTGGATGATTCATAGACACATAAAATATGAATGGTATTATAAATGCCCATTAAATACAAAATCATATCCTAGTAATATAATATACGTCAGTCAAGATTGGCTTCTCAGGCATACATCCAACAATCTTTCACTTGCACTAAAGTCTGCCATATACCAAGCCCCATCTTCTAAAGACAGACTTTAATTTTTGGCTAGCTAATTGATTTACCAATGGGTTATCCACATCTCATATAGAGTTTGCTCTCTGTATCTCTATATATTTTTACTTGAGGTGGTCGCGTATTCTGTTGCTCTATGTGCTTAGATATTTGGTGAGACTTAGGCTCCTTAGCAAGGGCTATGGTGCCATTGTCTTTACAGTATAGTGTCATGGCATTTGATAGCATGACATCCAATTCTGCAACTAATATTAGAATAAGAATGCATCCTACACATCTATAATGTACTCAGCTTCCATCAATCGATTGCTTGGAACCCTTCCAAGATACTAACATCATGATCACACAGGAACACACCCCATGAAATAAATATTTTACCATTAACATCAGACATAAAATCTGAATTGGTGTATCCTCTCACTCTTAATTTTGACCATTCTCCAAAATTAAGAACAAATCCTTAGTTCTTCTCAAGTACTTAAGGATGTTTTCACAGCAATCCAGTGCTCCTAACCTGGATACGACTGATATCTATTCATAATATTCACAGCATTGTCTATATCAGTTCAAGTACATCACATGACATACATCTATGCCCAAGAGGGTAGCAGACCCCTTTTTAAGATTTCTATGCTGAACTCTTTTAGCATCTACTCTCTGTACTTTATCTGTGAAAATACAAGCATCCAATTATATCTATCTTTATAGATCTTTATATTCTCAGAATATAGGATGCTTGTTTCATATCTTTCATGAAAAATTCTATATACAACTATATTTTAATCGATGTCAGTATTAGACACTCCCACTGACCCTTTTAGAAACACATAATTCTTCATTTTTTATCAAATAATTTGATCATATCATCGAGATAAATGTTTTAACTCCAAGATTATTGCAAATTTTATGATCTCTTATCACAAGAAGTGAAATCCATAAGCTACTCCATACAAAAATCTTCGAAAGATATTCAGTCAAGAAAGCTATTTCACATATCTTTTTTGGAGTCGATGTCTAACATCACCTCATTATAGATTTTGGAATCATCTCTATATTTCCTATCTCCCATGAGAAGTAATTTTTCTGTACATCTTCTATTAAGCATACTCAAGTACCTTTCGAGAGGATGGGAGATCTTATTGTATCTATGAGATAGAGGAGGAACATACATATACTGGCTCATCATGAATAGATTTTTTAGGTCCTATGGCTCACTGCTCTTCAGAGACACTCTCTTCGAGCTTAACTTTTCTTCCACTGCTTTATCTTAGATAAATAATTTTCAAAGAAGATAGCATGACAGGTCACAATTACATTGTGATCCTTTTAGAAGAAAAGTAGTATCTCAAACTCTTTTATGATATTCTTTGAAATGAACTTAATAGACCTATCCTCTAACATGTCCTCCTGTTATCCTTGACACAGGCTGGACATCTTTGGATCTTGAAATAACCAAATTTTAGTTCTCATCATGTCATATCTCATATGGTGTGATAGGAACAAATTTAGAGAGAACCCAATTCTATAGGTAAATTTCAAAAATAAAGCATCCCTAAAGAAACAAAAATAAATCAGTGAAATCCATCATGGACCGGACCATATCTCATATAGTCCCATGACTCTTCTTAATTATCTCATTGAGCTGAGATGTACTAAGAGGGATCTAATATAAAACTATTTTATTTTATGAGATAATCAAAAAATATCTTTCTTTTGTATTGTATCCTCGATTTGATCGAAGTACCTATAAGAATTTGTGATTTACTTCTCTACTTTACATCTGAATTATTTGAACCTTTCAAAATTTCAGATTTGTATTTCATATACTTACCCATACCATGACTGATCATCAGTAAAAGTAATGAAATAGAGATAACTCCCTTTGTTAGCACATCAAATAGGCTACACACATTAAATATGTACTAGGATAAGTATCTCAATGGTCCTTTTCCTCTTGTCCCATAAGAGTAGCTTGGTCATTTTTTCTCAAAGAGATGATGCACAAACTAGATATGACTCAATAGTCAATGAGCTCAAAAATTTATATTTTTCTAGTCTGTTAATCATTTTTTCTCCTATACGACCTAACCTAAGGTTCCACATATACTTAAGGTTTATCTCAACTTTGAATCTCTCAGATCTAATGGCATTCACTACTTGTTTAATTAAGTTCATAGATGCATCACCATGCAAATGATAGAGACTGTCTCTAGGAACTAAATCCAAATGATAATCACAAAGGATAGATGCCCATAGCCACAACAGCAACTCTTGTCATATTGCCAATTTTAAGAGTTACTTTCTCAGCCCTTTATCTTTCTATAGACTCTATACTAAAGTGCATAAAAAGCACTAGAGTCAAAAACTCAACTGAAAGAAGAGAAGATCGTAAGGATAGTATTGAGTAATTTCAACAAGCCTACTCAAGGTGTGTCTTTGTTTCTTTAGGCTCTCTAGGTATGTATCTCTGAACTTTTCAAGGTGTTGGAAAATGGCTATAGTTTCGTACGTGTAGTTCAAAATTTTTTTAAATATCTAAGCAGCAAAAGTAAATCAATTAAAATATTTTTAATTAAATCACATACTAGATCAAATCTGAAAATCGTAACAAAGGTCTTGATACAAACATTCAACCATGATCTGAAATCTGGAAAGGAAAAATAATCGGTTAGTAAAATAAGTTAGAGATCAGATCTCCATACCTCAAATCCTGTGGATGTTCCGGGTTCTGATCGTAGCCACGCACGCATCCATCCTCTGCTGGTATCCACGTGGAGATATTAAATCAGAGCATCGAGATCATCGATGTGATAGCACCTTGCAGATCTCTTTCTTCATCCTTGGATCTAGATTTCTTCTTTTAAATTTTGAAGAAGGAGATCATTGTGCGAACTTTTTTGCACAGATCTGATGGAATCTGAACCAGATCACCATGAAAAAAAAAACTCTTCTTCCTCTCTTCTTCTCTCTCTTTTCTCTTCTTAGATCTGATCTCTATCAGATTTGGATGTTGGGATGTAAGAAAGAAAGGAGGAGGAGGTGTTTCGATAGAAGTGTGCGGCAAAAAAGATGTTACGGTATCACAAAAGAACCCATCCCTTCTTAACACCAAAAACCCCATGCCCTTAATATTTTGTCACACAAAATCATAGTTTCCTTACATCCCATATCAGATAAGATTTGATCTAAATTAGATCTTATCTATATCTGGAAAGAAAGGAGAAGGGATGGTAATGAAGAAGAAAAAACTCATGCTACATCCTAGCGCACGCCATCTTTTCTTCAAAATTTTTATCACACAAAATAAATCATTCCATGCCCATTCTAAGTAGATTAGAATGTTCTCTTGATAAGGTATCTATTCAAATCAAATTTGGATAGATATCTTAAAGAGAGAGTGTCCCAGAAGGATGGGGCGCCAATCCCTCTTCTCTTCACGCATGCATGAAAATAAGGGGGTACATTTTCATGTGTGCCCTTCTCTTCTTGGCATGAAATCTAGAGAGAGTCTCAGGGGGTCTAGACTCTCTGAGTTATGGTTCATCTGGTTTAGATTAGATTTTAATTAGATTCAAATCAAATCCGATTTGAGTTAAATTTAAAAAGGCTATCAAGCCTGATCCAATCAAGCTCGAAATCCAAATAGGCTATCAAGTCTGATCCAATCAAGCTTGAAATCTAAATCTGATTTAAAAAATTAAACTTAATTAATATTAAATTAAATTAAATTTAATTTAATTTAAATTAATTAAAATTTAATTTATAATTTAATCAATTTAAAAAAATTATAATATTTATAATTAAGTCCCTGCGCTAACAATTAGCAGCTGCTATAATTGTAATGATTATAAATTAGCAGTTTCATCAATCCGATTGATAATTTGAATATGATCCAAGCCATTGATTAGGTCATACTTTTTTTGTGTGTGATCCCTCAGGTTCTATTCTATCTAGTAGTGAGACAAATCATGATCTCTATCACAGTATCATCAAAACTTTTTTCGATGGGTTAGAACAATTCCAACTCACCTCAACAAAGATCGTTGATCCAAAAATGATCTTAGTGAGTTCTCATGATCCACTAGTGATTCCTAGCAGTATGTAGTGGCAATCCAGCAGAATAGAAAAGTAAACCTCTAGATACAGTTATCGTATGATACCATCTCTTTATCGTGAGTTCTGACTTATCGGAGGTTATGGAAAACTCGTCAATCCTATCATCAGTCATATGCTAGATTGGCTCGATTTGAGTTCATCTGTGAATCTCATGAAAACTTTTTTCTAATATTCACACTTACTCTGGCCAGTGACTTTTTGAACTCAATCTTACGAATCACATAGGACTTCTCCTTTTCTACCAAGGTTGATAGATTCCATCTAGGTGCATCCTACTCCAAACAGCAAACCTGAATATACAATAGTGAACATACACAGTAAGGACCTGAATAACGAGGGATCAAGAGAACGTATAGTCAAACTATATAGCCTCGCTGCAAATAGCCAACATATTGCAGGTCAAAAGATCAGTCACAGCACTGCAACATCGAAAAAATTACTAACGAGTGAGTAGACATCCAAGTGGTTTCTCATATTGGTTATACTCAGTGTAAGTTATTTTCTAACAACCACCTACACTCTCACTCCAGTGCTCTACATCGTAGACTCGAGACTCATCTATCCTAAAGGGAGGTGATCCATGCATCGATTTTGAATAGATTGATCACTGTCCTCTGTGATGATCCTTTGATTGGAAGTATTTAGAAATTAACCACTATTGATGTATGTCTCAAATTTTTAATACCTTGAGAATATATAAAATCATCTTTATTAATTTCTAGGATAAATCATGGATACATAAGTCATGATTGGTAATAAAGACTACCCATCAAGTACAAAATATGCTCTAGAAAAAAGTATGTGTCAGCCAAAATTAGTTTTTAAGGCACACATCTAACAAAATCCCACTTGCATTAAAGCCAATCTATCATATACCTGAGCCCCATCTTCTGAAGATAGGCTTCGGTGTTTAGCTGGCTCAGTGACTTGGGCCTACCATATTTCATGTAGAGTTTACTCTCTTTTTCTTCATGTATTTCTACTTAAGGTAATCGCATATATCTCCATTCTATATGCATGGACTTCTGATGAGATCTTGGCTCTTTAGCAAGGGCTATGGACTATTATCTTTATAGTACAATATCTTAGTATCGAATGGTATGACATCCAATTCTGTAACTATCAAAAGAATCAGAACACATCTTGCACATCTATAGCATATTCAGCTTCCATTGATCGATTATCTGGAACCCTTTCAACATATCGAACCAATATAACTCAAGAATATATGCTGATGTAGATATTCTACCATCAGCATCAGTGTATCCTCCCACTCTTAGCTCTAACCCTTCTTCAAAGATGAAGAATGATCTCTTAGTGCATCTCAAGTACTTAGAAATATTTTTACAGTAATCCAATACTCTCAGTCTGGATTCGACTAATATCTGCTCGTAACTTTCACAGTAAGATATATCAAGTCGAGTACATAGCATGGCATACACCTATATCTAAGAGGATAATGGATCTCTCTCGAAGTTTTCAATGCTGAACCCTTTCAGCACCTCTTTTATGTACTTATTTGTGAAAACCAAATATCCTTTTATGATCTATCTCTATAGACATTTTATTTTCAGAATATTTGACCTAGGTTTGTGAAAAAAAAATTTATATGTAACCACATTATAACCGATGTCAGTATGGGACCCTCCCACTGACCTTTATGTAACTACATGATTTTTTATATCACGTCATTGTAGATTTTGAGATCATCCCTATGTTCCCAATCTCCCTTGAGAAATATTTTCTTTGAATCTTTTGTAAGAATACCAAGTATCTTTTTAAAAGATGGAAGATCCTACTAGATCTATGAGGTGGAGGAGGTACTACATATACTAGCTTATCTTAAATAGGTTGTACAGGTCCTATGATTCATTGTTCTTTAGAGACTCTCTTTTTAAGTTCACCCTTCCACTGTTTTCAAAGAAAATAGTATGATTGCTCACAATCACATTGTGAATCACTGGAAAGAGAAAGTGACATCCCAAACCCTTTTAAGATATCTCATAAATGAGCTCTCATAGATTTATCTTCTAACTTGTCCACCATATCATATCTCATATGATGTAATGAAATCAACTTTAGAAGAAAAAATAATTAAATTAGTGATGTTCATGATGGATCAGACCATATTTTATATAGCACCATTGCTCCTCATATATACACCATTGAGCTGAGGTGTACAAAGAGAATTCTATCATGAAACTATGTCATTCTTTTAGATAATCGATAAATTTTTTATTTGGTATTGCATTCTCGATCTAATTGAAGTACCTTTAAGATTTTTTCAATTTATTTTTTCTACTTCACATCTGTTTTCTTTGAATCTTTCAAAGTCTTTCAAATTTGTATCTCACATACATACCGATACTATGGACTTTCATCGGTAAAGGTGATGAAGTAGAGATAACCTCCTAGTCTGGCTCATCAAATGGGCCATACACATCGTATGTATACTAGGATAAATATCTCAGTTGTTCTTACCCCTTTGTATCATAAAGAATAGCTTGGTCATTAATTCTTAAAGAGATGATTCATAAATTGGATATGACTTAATAGTCAATGAGCCCAAAAGCCTATTTTCTTCAGTCAACAAATCATTTCTTCTCATACATGACCTAGCCAAAAAAACCATCTATATACTTCAGGTTATTTGGTTCTAGATCTCTTAGACGCAATGATATTCACTATTTGCTCAAATAAGTTTACAAATGCATCACCATACAAATGATCAAAAACTAAATCCAAACGGTAATCAACAAAGTTAGGTGCCCATGGCCTCAGTGCAATGTTTGCACTATTGCCAACTCACAAGAGTCACTTCATCTTCCCTCAGTCCTCTTCCTTCCTTAGACCTTATATTAAAGTGCATAATATGCACTAGAGTCTAATAAAAAAGAAAAAATCGTAAGATCAATTTTGAGTAATTCGATATACCTTCCAAAGGTGTGTCAATATTTCTTTAGATTCTTCAGGTATATACCTTTAAACATTTCAAGATATCTTAGTTACCAGTATATTGATCGATTCAGTTAAGGTGCTATAATATTTATTCATATAATAATTTTATAAATTATCGATATGAATTTGAGATTGCAGGATCAGATCCATTAGTAATTTCTTATGCATGGTCATGTTGAGCTTTTTCAAGCTCTTTAATGTCTTTGATCATTGATCATAGACAAACTATCCATCACGCATCTCATGCACTATGCGACTCTGATCATCTCACAACTATTGTAGATGAATCAGTATGTCATTAACAGTCTACATGTCTTTATGCATGCATTGGATTTCATCAACTATGGAATTTAATTTATACCACCTAACCTAATTATCAATATTCAACCATTTGTCAAGTATAGCTTGTTGACTATAGATTAGACAAGTTGATGACGTTGGGTTAACCTGATCAAGAATCATAGCTTAATTTCTAAAAGCTAAGAACTATTCTTAGATTTCGGAGTCAAAATATGTAATTGATTTTGGTTAAGTGGTTGATATTTAGGATTCGAGCTAGAAGGTTAAAAGCTAAAGAATTGATCACAGAAAGTAAAGATTTAATTAGATGATTGTACTTATAATAGTTTGCTCTAGGAACTTTAAAAATAAACAAAGGCTCCCATTAATTTTTCGAATCTCTCACACTCCTCAAGTGGAGAAACGAAAATCCTAACGTGATAAATAATTCTAGTGGATGCTGCAGTCCTATTGATATATGGTACCTCACCTAACAATTATTGATGACACATATACCAATACATGGATAACTCTTTATCCAGATGCTTCTCCAAGTATATTGTAGCAACTTAGTCTCTAAGTCCTGTGACCTCACCTAACAGTTATTGGCATATTTCTTAGTTAAGTCCGACCCATCATTCACCAGTGAGTGTAAAATTATCATTGGATCCCTCACCTAACAGTTTTTAGGTTCAACCCCATCTTTATTCTAGGGCATCTAATGCCAATAGAATGATTGTGCCTTTCTGATGCAACTGAACCACTGTAACCAGTTGAGAACGATCAATGCTGGAAAAGGCACCCATATCTCTACAATAGTGGAAGACCAGAAGACTTAATATTTAGTGAAGAGATTTGAGTTCAGGTCTCTTTTAATTAGTCACATACATCTGATGTAATGACTAATATAATTTGGATCAGCATATTTTATGTCTGACCAACCTTATCGGTATGGGTGAACTGTTAGATGTGTGCCCTAGATGCCAGATCGACTGACACATTCCTGTACAAATCTAAGGACAAATTTATAATTTTGACTATAAATGAATAAAAGGGTTATTCTTCTATCACATTGTGTACATTATGTCTGTGATACATCCTTTGAGTTAGTGGAAATGTAAATTCATATTTTCAAGAGTTGAAAATTTAAGGCATGAATTTACATAATTAACTCATAAACAGCTCCTGACCATAGGATCATTACGAGGATGGTGATCGATCCAGAAGGTTGGTGTACGATCGCTTCCTTAGGGTAGATGTGTCTTGAGTCTACGGTGTGGAGACATCGAAGCGAGAGTACAGGTATTCATTAAGAACGAGAGTACTGAGCGTGACCACCTCGAGCAATCATAAAAAAGTCTACCTTCTCGTCGATGACTAGCTCGATGCTGCAGTTGTGTGTCTAGTTCTTTGACCTGAGGTTCATCGACAGTTCACCTTGAGTGTGTTATAGTTTGACTACACCATAACTCGATCTTCTAGCCATTCAAAATTCTGAGGTGTATGTTGGCTGTAGCATATTCATTGTAGGAACTAGGTCGCACCAAGATAGAATCTATCAACCTCGATAGATGAGAGGAGTAGTCCTATGGTGATCGAAAGATCGAGTCCTTAAGCCCATGACCATGGTAGAGTGAAATAATGAAAAAAAAGTTTTTTGTTAGAGTTTCACATCGGACTCGGATCGATCGATTAATTCATATGACTGATATTGGGTTTGACGAGTTCACCTTAACCTTAATTCAGTCGGGACTCATGATAGAGGAACTCAATCACACAGGTAGCTGCACCGAGAGGTTCATCTTCAGTTCTGATGGGTTGCCACCATATACTGTTAGGTGTCATTGATGAATTTTGGGAGCAATTAGAATGATATTGATGATCGATCATTCTAATTTTCTGAATCAGAAGAGTTCTGATCCATCGAAAGGAGTTTCGATGATGTCGATGATGAGATCACGACATGTCTCATTACCATATAGAATTGAACCTAACTGGGTCACACAAATAAAGGTTAGAGTCTGGATGTCATCAATTGGGCTAACCCAATTGATTTGGATTAGATCCAATTAGGTTCAAGGAAATCATGCTAGCACACGATTGAGCCTAACTTTTTCCTTGTGTAATCTTTTCTATCTCTACTGAGCCAAATGTGATTTGACTCATCCAGAGAATCTTAGAAAGATTTTTCTCAGTCTAAATGAAGCTTGTCCAGCTCAGAAAAGGCTTGTCTTAATTCATAAGATAGATTTAAGACAACACCTACTAATTTCTAGCACCTGCCAATTTCATTTTAGGACATCTGTCAAAAATTGACATATGGGTCTTAAACTGAAGAGGGCTCATTGGAGGAATTTTGTGGAGTGTCCACATGCTAAAACCTAATTGAATTGGCTATCATAATCAGATTATGGCATGAGCCCAATTGGATTTAAGTGGGTGCCCCAAATGGATAAGAACCAAAGAGTCCTGATAAACTTGGACTCTTTGGCGCCACCTTGATTGAGCTTATCCATTGATGGTGCCAACTTAGGAGAGAAGGTGGGGGTTTTTATCTGATGTGATCAAATGACATCACTCCACTAATCAAATTTTTTTCAAAATTTATTGAAATTTTTTGATTGGTTGAATGATGTGGCACTGCGCAGCATACAGGGTCTATATAAACCCTGCTGCACCTAGGGTTTCATGGAAGAAATTATTTTATGCACAAAATCCAATAACTGCCACCCCCTACCCTATTCTCTATGTCTCCTCTACTCTTCTTCCTCCCCTCTTCACATCCAAAAAGTTGGACGTCCATCTGGCAGAGATATAAGGCATGGTGATGCCTGAAACAGAAGGCTGTAGGACATCTTCGATAGGCTACTGCTCCAACTTCAGAAGGAGTTCTGAAGCACTTTCTAATCAGATTTAGATCTGATTTTTGGAGCATAGATTCATGAGGAGAATATATTCTAGATCCTACCTAAGTAGATACTGGTAGAGGTCAGGTGCTTACATGGCTACATCAGAACCTCAGACTGTGCAGAGATCATCTACAGGGTAATCAGATTACCCTTGAGGTATTTCTTCTTTTATCATAGTTTTAGATTTAATTTTAGATTTTAAATATCAGATAATAAAATTAAATCTAGAGAATTAGATCTAAAATATATAAGATATTTTTTTTTTTAAATTATTCCACCCCAGATTTAATGAAATCTGGAAGATCCTACGCGGAGAAAGCGTTTCTCCTCCTTCAAGTGGTATCAGAGCCAAGTTGTTGGCTCTATTTTAGATCTATTTTAGATCTAATTTTAATTTTAATTTATCTGATATTAAATGATTTTAGATATTACATTAGATATGATAAAATCTAAAATCAAAATATTTAAAATTAAATCTAAGAAGATCTAACATGCATAAGATGCATGACTAGACTAGGATTAATTGAATTCATGAATAGTCTTAATTTTTATATTTTAATGAGATTAAAATATGAATTAAATATAATTTATTCTCTATTTTTTGATATTATAATTATTATAATCAGATCAAAAAATAAAAAATAAAATTTTAATTATTTTATAAAATTGATCTGTTGCATGCCTAGACTAGTAGAATTGTTCTAGTAACTTATCTAGAATAGTTTTTATTTTGAATAGTTTAATTTAAATTTTATTTTTTAGATATTATATGTGATGTATTAGATCTGAAAGCATATTAATTAGATTAATTTTTGATACATGAGAAGTATGCAAAGCATGTATTAGTTAGATCTTAAATTGTATATGTGATATGTTAATTTAGATCTAACTAGTTTTGTAGTTAAATTTATATTTCTAATTAAGATGTTCCTCATGGCCGTCCGATCATAAGAATAAAGTAAAATTTTAAGACCCTCTCTTCTCATTCAATGGGGTGTTCATATGACGTATAGGGGTGCCGCACGTTCATCCTTAATTAGAAATCAAAACTTACTTTTCTGCAAAATCTTAGATCCTGAAACCCTAAAATTTATTTTACATGCTTTGTTTATCAATCCAAACTTAATTAATGAATTAAGCTTATGAAATTAAGTTAGGTCTGAAATTGAGAATTTCAGATCTAAGATATTTTCATAAAATTGGGTTGGGGCTTGGGTAGCTCAATTAGGTCTAGCGGTTGATCAAATCGAATCAAGAGTTGGTTAGGTGAGATCATGAAAGTTAATAATTGACCAACCTAATAGGATTAAGTCTGGGTCAAGGTCGAATCATATTTAGATGTGATTCAATCAAGTTAAGACCTAATTTGGCTAAGTGGTTACAGCCTGGATTGTAGGCTAATCCAATTAGTTCTGGTTCGATAATTTGGTGTCTAAGGTAAGTTGGGCAGATACGATTGACTAATTTTTAATTGAGAGCTACTCGACTCGAATGCGTTCTTGTCGAGTTAATGGCATATCCCTTCCACTGGTCTCACTTACCTGGCCATATGTGTCGACTCAGTTCTGATTAGAGGTGGCTAACAATTCGAGCTAACCCATGCCACTAGGTTAGTCATAATTGTTATGACTATGTCAAGTCAAGTTTAATGAGACCTAAATCAAATCTTTCTAAGAAAATATTAAGTCTAGGTCTTCCACCATTATGGATGTGCGGGCCCTTTCCGGGGTTGATTGTTCTCGACTGGTTATAGTGGCTCAGTTGCACCGGGAAGATGCAACCATGTTCATTAAGCATTGGATGCTATGGATTAGAGGATGGGTTGGGCTCAATATTTTAGATATGGTGAGGGACCCAATCAGGAATCTAGTTCGTGCAAATGGTGGGTTTGACTTAACTAAAGATTGGAGCAATATCCTAGATATGGTGAGCTTCATGAATTAGAGATCAAGTTTTGGGTGCACCATGATTAGAGAATCATTGGACAAGAGTTGTCTACTCATTGGTTGACCCATCACCAATAACTGTTAGGTGAGGTGATGAGCCAGTCGGTGAGATCGCACCACCCACTAGAAATTCCTGATCATGGGGATTTTCACATCTCTATCAAGGGAGTGTAGGGATCTAAAAAAATAGTGAGAGTCTAATTTGTTTAAAAATAAAAATTCTAAATAAATTGGATGAGTCTGATTACAAAATCTAATTAGAAACTTTTGACTCTCTACAGGAAACATGTCTGCCTCAAATCCCCTGACCAAAATTTTAGACACCCATAGACTGACTGGACCCAATTTCAAGGACTGGTTGAGGAACTATAGAATTATTCTGGTTTCAAAAAATTGACTCATGTCTTGGACCAAGATCCACCTGCTATACCAGCACGTCCGACTGCTGAACAGAGAGCATCTCTGAAAAAATGGATGGATGATGATAATAAAATAAGGTACTACATGTTGGGTACAATGTCTGATGACTTGCAGCACCAACATGAGAATATTTTGACTACCTGCCAAATGTTGGCTCACCTACAAGAGTTGTTTGGTGAACAGAGTCACGCGGTCAAATATCAAGTCTGTCAAAGATTTTTTAAGGCCAAGATGCATGATGGGCAGTCAGTCCAAGATCATTGTTTGATAATGATCAAGGATCTTGAGGAGCTTGAGAAGCTCGATATCATCTTAGACAAGGATTTTTAGATTGATATGATCTTTTAGTCCTTGTCCGATGCATATGGTTAGTTCATCATGAACTTTCATATGCATAAGATGCAGTGTACCTTGGTCGAGTTAATGAACATGATGGTTACGGCTGAGCTTTCTATGAAGGGTTCAAAAAACTTAGTTTTTACTATGGAGCGGACTTCTTCCAAGAGAAAGTCTTTTGAAAAGAAAAAGAAATCTACGAAGAAGCAGAAGGTGGATGGGAAGAAGAGGAAGCGGAACTGTCCTCAGTACCTGACCACCCTGAAGAACAAGAAGGATGGTCCTTCTAGAGGTATGCTCATTTTAGAGTCTAATCTTACAGTTTCTTATGTATTCAGTGGGGTGCTTGACTCTGGTTCTAGTGCTCATTTGTGTACTTCTATACAGGGTCTTGAGGAGAGCAGGAGGCTGAGGGATGGGGAGATGATCCTACATGTCGAAAATGAAACAAGAGTTGCTGCTGTGGTCGTGGGAACCTACCCTCTGTGATTACCGTTAGGATTAGATTTAGTTTTAAGAGACTGTTATTATGTGCCTGCAGCAAGCAGAAATTTGATTTCTATTTCATGTTTAGCACAAGAAGGCTATGTGATTAGTTTTCATAAGAACCATTATAATATTTTTTATGAAAATAATAAAGTTGCAGATGGTTTTCTTATTAACGGTCTCTATCAGCTACATATTGATGTATCTGTATTTAATATTGAGCAAAATATGGGTATCATAGGAATTAAAAGGCCTAGAGATAATCTAAATGATAGGTATCTATGCCACCTAAGGCTAGGTCATATAGCGAAAGACAGGGTTAACAAATTGAAGAAATCTAGGCTGTTGAGTCCGTTGACTTTCGAGTCATATGCAGTTTGTGAATCATGCCTTCAAGGCAAAATGACCAAGCTTCCTTTTGTGGGACATGGGGAAAGGGCCACAGACCTACTTGCCCTAGTACATATGGATGTGTGCGGCCCATTTGATGTGCTGGCTAGAGGCAACTACATCTACTTCATTACCTTTACCGATGATATGTCTAGGTATGGGTATGTATTTTTAATGAAACACAAGTCTGAAGCCTTTGAAAGGTTCAAACAATTCAGACATGAGGTAGAAAAATAAATAGAAAAGCCCATTAAGGTTCTTCGATCAGATCGAGGAGGTGAATACCTTAGTCGGGAGTTCTTAGACTATCTTAAGGATAATGGTATAGTCTCTTAATGGACTCCACCTGAAACACCTCAACTCAACGGGGTTTCAGAATGGAAAAATTAGACCCTATTAGATATGGTCCGTTCCATGATGAGCTTCACACACCTCCCTGAGTTTCTTTTGGGATATTGTCTTATGACAGCAATTTATGTATTGAATAGGGTTCCCTCTAAAATCGTTCCTATCACACCATATGAGATATGGCATGGTAAGAAGCCAAGTCTGAATCATCTCAGAATTTGGGGTTGTCTAGCTCATGTCAAGAGACAGCAGACGGACAAGTTAGAGTTCAGGTTTTTTAAAGCTTGATTCATAGGATATCCTAAAGAGTCATTAGGATACTATTTCTATATTCCGAAAGATCACAATATGATTGTGAGTCGAAATACTATTTTTCTTGAAAAATAGTTTATTCAAGATGGTGGCATCGGAAGAATAATTAAGCTCAAGGAGAATGTCTCCCAAGAGCAACGAGCTAAAGAACATGAGGAACCTAATCAATCAGAACTAGTCCTAACACAATCTCTTCCACCTCGTAGATCGACTAGGATTTTTCGTCCTCCTGAAAGGTACTTAGGTACCATACAAGAGAAAGTAGAGAAAATGTTCCTCACGAAAAATGGGGCTCATGGTGATGACCCCGAGACCTATGATGAGGCGATATTAGATATCGACTCCGAGAAATGGTTAGAGGCAATGAGATCAGAAATTGACTCGATGCACTCAAACCAAGTTTGAACCTTGGTAGATCCACCTGAAGGTATTGTACCTATTGGGTGTAAATAGATCTTCAAGAGAAAGAAAGATGCAGATGGGAATGTGGAGACATTCAAGGCTAGACTCGTAGCAAAAGGTTATAGTCAGTGCGAAGGCATTGACTATCAGGATACCTTTTCGTCCATAGCCATGCTAAATTCCATCCGCACATTGCTTGCTGTTGCAGCCTATTTCAATTATTAAATATGGCAGATGGATGTAAAAACGGCATTCTTAAATAGACATTTTGAGGAAGATATCTATATGGAATAGTCGTTTGGTTTCACATCCAATGATGATGATCACAAGATCTACAAGCTGCAAAGGTCCATTTATGGACTTAAGCAAGCATCTCGGAGTTGGAATACTCGTTTCAATGATGTCATCAAAATATTTGATTTCATCAAGAACGAGGAGGAACCATGTGTATTCAAAAAGGTCAGTGGGAGTGCAGTTGTCTTCCTCGTATTGTACGTAGATGACATCCTCCTAATTGAAAATGACATTCCCATGTTGACCTCAGTCAAAGTTTGGTTGTCTAAGGAGTTCTCTATGAAAGATCTAGGAGAGGCATCCTTTATACTGGGTATTAAGGTCTATAGAGATAGACCAAATAGGATGCTCGGACTTTCACAGAAGATGTACATAGAGGAGGTGCTAAAAATGTTTAGCATGGAAAACTCCAAAAGAGGTTTATTGCCTTTTAGACATGGCATTCATCTCTCCAAGAAGATGTTCCCTAGCACACCTGAGGAGATTGAATACATGAGCAAGATCCCTTATGCTTCGACAATAGGGAGCCTCATGTATGCCATGCTATGTACACGACCTGATATAGCCCATGCTGTGAGTGTCACAAGCAGATATCAGTCGAATCCAAGCGAAGAGCACTGAACTTCTATGAAATGTATCCTTAAGTACTTGAGAAGGACTAAGGATATATTTCTAATCTTTGGGAGTGGAGAACTCTAGATTTAGGGATATACAGACTCAGACTTTATGTCTGATATAGATGATCGAAAGTCGACATCTGGGAGTTTGTTCCTTTGCAATGGTGGTGCAGTCAGCTGAAAGAGTTTCAAGCAGACGGTGATTGCTGATTCCACCATGGAGGCAGAGTACATTGCTGCATCAGAAGTTGCGAAGGAGGCATTTTGGTTCAAGAAGTTTGCCGCAGAGCTTGGAGTGATGTCATCGGATGCCATACCTCTTTACTGCGACAATAATGGTGCCATAGTCCTAGCTAAGGAGCCAAGGTCTCATTAGAAGTCCAAGAACATCGAGCGGCGATTCCATCTGATCTGTGATTACCTCGAAAAGGGTTATGTCGAGGTCAAGAGAGTCAACTCCACAAACAATGTGGCAGACCTGCTGACTAAGCCATTAGGCCAATAGAAGATCGAAGCCCATCTTGAGAAGATGGGACTTAGATATGTAGCCAATTGGCATTAGGTCAAGTGGGAGTTTGTTAGATGTGTGCTCTAGATGCCAGATCGACTGACACATTCCTGTACAAATCTAAGGACAAATTTATAATTTTGACTATAAATGAATAAAAAGATTATTCTTCTATCACATTGTGTACATTGTGTCTATGATACATCCTTCGAGTTAGTGGGAATGTAAATTCATATTTTCAAGAGTTAAAAATTTAAGGCATGAATTTACATAACTAACTCATAAACAGCTCCTGACCATAGGATCATCACGAGGATGGTGATCGATCCGAAAGGTTGGTGTACGATCGCTTTCTTAGGATAGATGTGTCTTGAGTCTACGATGTGGAGACACCAGAGTGAGAGTATAGGTATTCATTGAGAATGAGAGTACTGAGCGTGACCACCTCGAGCAGTCAAAAGGAAGTCTACCTTCTCATCAATGACTAGCTCGATGCTGCAGTTGTGTGTCTAGTTCTTTGACCTGAGGTGTATCGACAGTTCACCTTGAGTGTGTTATAGTTTGACTACACCATAACTCGATCTCCTAGCCATTCGAAACCCTGAGGTGTATGTTGGCTGTAGCATATTCATTGTAGGAACTAGGTCGCACCAATATGGGATCTATCAACCTCCATAGATGAGAGGAGTAGTCCTATGGTGATCGAAAGATCGAGTCTTTAAGCCCATGGCCATGGCAGAGTGAAATAATAGAAAAAGAGTTTTCCATTGGAGTTTCATATCGGACTTGGATCGATCGATTAATTCATATGACTGATATTGGGTTTGACGAGTTCACCTTAACCCTAATTCAGTCGGAACTCATGATAGAGGAACTCAATCACACAGGTAGCTGCATCGAGAGGTTCATCTTCAGATCTGATAGGTTAACACCATATACTGCTAGGTGTCACTGATGGATTTTGAGAGCAATTAGAATGATATTGATGATCGATCATTCTAATTGTCTGAATCAGAAGAGTTCTGGTCCATCGAAAAGAGTTTCGATGATGTCGATGATGAGATCACGACATGTCTCATTACCATACGGATTTGAACCTAACTGGGTCACACAAACAAGGGTTAGGGTCTGGATGTCATCAATTGGGCTAATCCAATTGATTTGGATTAGATCCAATTAGGTTCAAGGAAATCATGCTAGCTCACGATTGAGCCTAACTTTCTCCTCGTGTAATCTTTTCTGTCTCTACTGAGCCAAATGTGATTTGACTCATCCAGAGAACCTTAAGAAGATTTCTCTCAGTCTAAATGAAGCTTGTCCAGCTCAAAAAAGGCTTGTCTTAATTCATGAGATGGATTTAAGACAACACTTGCTAATTTCTAGCACCTGCCAATTTCATTTTAGGACATCTGTCAAAAGTTGACATATGGGTCTTAAACTGAAGAGGGCTCATTGGAAGATTTTTGTGGAGTATCCACATACCAAAACCCAATTGAATTGGGTGCCATAATTAGATTATGGCATAAGCCCAATTGGATTTATGTGGGCACCCCAAATGGATAAGAACCAAAGAGTCCTGATAAACTTGAACTCTTTGGCGCCACCTTGATTGAGCTTATCCATTGTTGGTGCCAACTTAGGAGAGAAGGTAGAGGTTCTTATCTGATGTGATCAGATGACATCACTCCATCAATCAAAATTTTTCCAAAATTTATTGAAATTTTCTGAATGGTTGAATGATGTGGCACTGCGCAGCATACAGGGTCTATATAAACCTTACTGCACCTAGGGTTTCATGGAAGAAATTATTTTATGCACAAAACCCAATATCTACTGCCTCCTACCCTCTTCTCTATATCTTCCCAGCTCTCCTTCCTCCCCTCTTCATGTCCAAAAAGTTGGACATCCATCTGGCAGAGATATAAGGCGTGGTGACGCCTGGAACAGAAGGCTGCAGGACATCTTCGACAGGCTGTTGCTCCAACTTCAGAAGGAGTTCTGAAGTACTTCCTAATCAGATTTAGATCTAATTTTTGGAGCGTAGATTCATGAGGAGAAGACATTCCAAATCCTACCTAAGTGGATATTGGTAGAGGCTAGGTGCTTGCGTGGCTACATTAGAACCTCAGGCTGTGCAGAGATCATCTACAGGGTAATCAGATTACCCTTGAGGTATTTCTTCTTTTATCATAGTTTTAGATTTAATTTTAAATTTTAAATATCAGATAATAAAATTAAATCTAGAGAACTAGATCTGAAATATGTAGGATAAGTTTTTTTTAAAATTATTTTACCCCAGATTTAATGAAATCTGGAAGATCCTACACGGAGAAAGCGTTTCTCCTCCTTCATGAACTCGGGTAAACAAGTAACCTAATACAAAACATAATTTCTCAAGATGGCCAGGTAAGTAAAGATGAGTGGGGGTCCCCCCGTTGCTTTCTTTAGATACCAACGAATTGGTCAGATTAGACAACGAAACCAATTAAATAACCACCATTTAATACTTGCCTTAGATATCAAATTGGTTGATTAGAATCAATTAGGTTAACCTATAAATCTAGACTCGAACCGCTGAACCAAATTTGGTCTTGACTTAATCAATTCACATCAAATGTGAATCAATTTGACTAACTACAACTAAATTCAATTTTGAGCCCCTTTGACCTAATCCCAACCAACTTTTGATTAGGTTTGATCAACTGCTTAAAATCAGAAAGGGTTCTAACCTGATCTAATCAATGATCCTAGTTGTAGTTTAGTCTCTAAACCTAATTTGTTCAACCCATATCCAAAGTTTTTATTTTATACATTAAATTTAGATCTTAAATTCATAATTTTAGATCTTATAATTTTAAATCTTAATTTTTAATTAAGTACATTATGTACATAGGTTTAAGTTTAGATCTCGAAATAATTTCTAATCTAAACTATTTATATTATATCTCATACAATATGATTGTTTGTAAAATCGAGTCGACTCACTTTAGTACACGAATCAATTTGTCACAGTGAGTCGGCACAACACTGAGACAAACAGAAATCTGTAGACCTAGCCTGCATAATTGAATCGGCTCATCAGCAAATGAGCTGATCTATCAGGATCTCGAGTCGACTCCAACAAAAATGAGTTAACTCACCTCAACAACTCGAGTCGACCCAATTGAGAATCGAGTCGACTCCACTGGCATACCAGCCACAGTTTCATATTTTCATGCAAACAAAGCCAAGGGTTTTGGATATAGAATTTTGCAAAAACTAAGTTTTAGATCGTGTGTCAAACAAAATATCAAATATAATATTTTAGCAATCTAAAATATATAAAAATATATGCATAATCTGATTTAAATCTAAAATATGTATCATATATGAATTTTTTATTTGTTGTTTATCTTCATGAAAAATATTACAGTTGGCACCCCTACACGTCAAAAGAGAGAACCCATTGAATGGGCAAAAGAGGATCTTTAATCCCTTCATCATCTTATGATTGGACGGCCATGGTGACTATCCCAATTCGATTACTAAGCTAATAAAAATTTAATCTAACATATCACATATATAATCAATTAAAAATTAGATCTAATTATCATTCACATGTCAAACATATGAATAATAACTATAAATCTATGTATGTAATAAAAATTTCAGCAATCATACTAGAACCAAATTAAATCTGAATTAATATTTTTAGATCTAAAACTAATTTTAGATCTGAATAATTCATGATTTATTTCAAATATAAAATAATTTTAGATCCAAAAAAAATTCTGTAATCATGTTACAGCATGTAGAAAATTCAGATCTAAACTTAATCGATGTTCTACATTGTTGTAGGACAACCGTTCAGTATAGCAGGGTTATACCAGGGCAACCTTATTTCAGAATGAGTAGATCATCAAACTAATCTTTAAATATAAGTTTTACAAATTAAATTTTAGATCTGAGAGGTTTTTATATTTGTATCACAACCCATGCTCTGATACCATGTTAGAAAATCGTTACGATTTCATATGTGTAGTTCAAAAATTTTTAAACATCTAAGCAGCAGAAGTAAATCAATTAAAATATTTTTAATTAAATCATATACCAGATTAGATCTAAAAATCATACTAAGGATCTTGTGTTGCTCCTTAAATTGATTTTGATGATTCCAAAACATTTGAGGAGATTACTAATGATCTTGGCTTGAAAAAAGACTTATTGCATTTCAGGGATAAAATTGTAATTTCATCAATACCTGATTCAGAAGCCTTAAGAGTAAGAACAAAAGACGTGCAGTCTACTGAAGAAAATTTTAACTTTTTTAGAAGTATATTTTGAAAAAAAATTAGATTTTTATTTTTGAGTCGACCTCATGAGTCGACTCATGGCTTAAAGAGCTGAACGGTACGCTGAAATTTTGCCTGGCACTCTCTGTGAATCGACCCTATGAGTCGACCCTTTGGCATGAGTCAACCCTATGAGTCGACCTCTGCTGCTTTGCAGGCCAAAATTATAGAACAGTCATTTTCTATTCTGTTCCACAGAGGCCGACCCTATGAGTCGACCCATGAGCATGAGTCGACCCCTGTGACGGAAAAATTCCACAACGGCTAGTTTTTAATCATTTCAATTGCATTTAATGCTCATTTAATGTGCTCTAATGGCTCTATTTCAGCCCAGATTACTCTCTACTATTATTTGAAGATATATAAAGGGACTTAAAGGAGGAAATAAAAAATATAGAAAATAGAGAGAGATTTTTGAAAGAGGTTCTTCAAGCATTCTTTTCAACCCTAAGCAAGAGCCCACTTAAAGCATTCAAGAAGCTTTTAATTCAAGTCCACCAACTCCTCAAGTGCTCATTCAAGTCTCCAACCACCTTGAGAAAATCAGAAAGAGCTTTCTTTTATTTGAGTAAAGTGTATTTAAAGATTCATTCGCTCATTAAAGGAGCTTTCTCTATATTTCTTTTGTGCAATTAATTGTAATACTTTCTTTGAGTTATTGTTTTTTATTTTGGAAGGGTTCCAAAATGTGGGAAGGTTGATCCGAACCTTGAATTAGATTGTATTGGGTTGGCTTGTACCCGAGAAATAAGTGGACTAGCTTGGGATAGCTAAAGTCAGAATTTTTGACGAGTGTATTCAAGTTGAATATAGTTTAGTGAATTGGAATTTTCAAGTAGGAGCTTGGGGAGTGGATGTAGGTGCAAGGTTGGCACCGAACCACTATAAATCCTCTTGTTTGTGTTGTGCTTAATTGCTCTCCTTTAGAACTTCTTTATTCTCTTGCATTCTTGCATTCAACCATTATCCTTGAATCAATTACACTCTCCTTACTTATCTTGCTATTGTTAAATAACCTTCATAAGTTGAAAGTTAAGTTTAAAATTTTTAGAAACCCAATTCATCCCCCCTCTTGGGTTGCATAGCTGGGCAACAAGTGGTATCAGAGTCCGGTGCTCTAGCCCTACATTGATTTAACCAATCAAAGAGATAAAGATCTATGGCAACTCAAGTTGGTACTTTTCTAGCTGAGGGGCAGTCTACTAACCGACCTCTACTTTTCAATAGGTCAAACTATACCTATTAGAAAGCTCAGATGAAAATTTTTATTCAAGCACTTGACTATGATATGTGGAGTATCATAGTAAACGGCCCTCACACACCGACTAAAATTATTGATGGTGTAAAATCAACCAAACCCGAAAAAGAATGGGATGAGGTTGATAAGAAAATGGCCCAACTAAATGCTAAAGCTATGAATATTTTATATTGTGCATTAGATGCTAATGAATTCAATCATATTTCAACATGCATGACCGCTAAAGAAATATGGGATAGATTAGAAGTAACTCATGAAGGAACTAATCAAGTGAAAGAATCCAAAATTAACATGCTCGTGCATAAATATGAACTTTTTAAAATGGAGCATGATGAATCTATAACTGAAATATTTACCCATTTTACTAATATTATAAATGGTCTGAAAAGTCTGGGTAAGTCTTATTCTAACAGTGACCTCGTGAGGAAGATTCTTAGGTCCTTACCAAGAACTTGGGAAGCCAAAGTGACCGCCATCCAAGAAGCCAAGGATCTGAACATTCTACCCTTGGAAAAGCTTCTAGGATCACTGATGACATATGAGTTAAGCATGAAACAACACTAAGAAGAAGAAGTCAAAAAGAAGAGGACAATCGCCCTCAAATCCATGGCTCAACTTGATGAAGAAACTGATGATACGAAAAATGAAGAGCAGGATGAAGAAATGGCTCTCATTACTAGAAGGTTTAAAAAATTTTTGAAGAAAAGGAAACGAGGAATGAGGAAGAGGCCACCCACAAAAGAGGAATATAGCAAAGAAATGGATAAAGACCAACCTCTTATCTGCTACGAATGTAAGAAATCGAGATATTTCAAGTTTGAATGCCCACAACTAAAGAAGGATCCCAAGAAGTACAAGAAGAAGGCCATGATGGCTACTTGGAGTGAAAGTGATGAGTCAAGCTCCAAAGAAGAAGACTCAACTGAACAAGCCAACTTGTGCCTTATGGCACATGAGAATGAGATAAATTCTTCAACTCCTGTTGACTTTACCTTTGAAGAACTTCATGAAGCTTTTTATGATTTAATTGATGAACTAAAGAAGCTAGGGGTAAAGAACAAAGAGTTAAAATCAAAGAATCAATCTCTACTAAAACAAAATGAGAGCATTTCAAATGAAAAATCTACCTTGCTTCAAGAAAATCTGAACTTAAAGAATGAAATTATCAAGCTAAAATCAATAGTTAAAAAATTCACTTTAAGTTCTAATAAACTTAATATGATTTTTGAAAATCAAAAGACTGTTTATGATAAAGCTGGTCTTGGTTACAAACCCTTAAAGAAATAAAAGTTTCTAAAAAATATCTATGTAAACTCTTCAAACAATAAGTTTTTAAATATTACTTGCTTCAAATGTGGTAAAGTAGGTCACAAGTTATACACTTGTCTCTCTAACAATTTCTTAAGTTCTAATGCAAAGAAAATATGGATTCCAAAAGGATGCATTGTGACTAACCAAAAAGGACCCAAGAAAGTTTGGGTACCTAAAGTAAAAACTTGACTTTTGCTTGCAGGTGTGTCTAGCATCCCAAGGAGCAAACCGAAAATGATATCTTGATAGCGGATGCTCGAGACACATGACTGGTGATGAATCCTAATTCATCACACTTGATGCTAAGAATAGAGGGATGGTTACCTTTGGAGACAATGGTAAAGGAAAGATCATTGGTATAGGTAACATTGGTATCACTCCTTTCAAGTTTATTGAAAATATTCTATTAGTAGATGGTTTAAAACATAATTTATAAAGTATCAATCAATTTTGTGATAAAGGATATAAAGTTATTTTTGAATCCTCTGTTTGCATTGTAACTAGTTCTATTAATGAAGGTATTAAATTTATTGGACATAGATATGGTAATATTTATATGGTAGATTTGAATGATCTATCCAAAATAAACATGCAATGCCTAGTATCCTTGAATACCAAGATTAATGAAACTAGTTGGCTTTGGCATCGTAGGCTTGCACATATTAGCATGCACTCACTTTCAAAACTCATTAAGAAGGAATTGCTTATTGATTTATCCAAATTAAATTTTGAAAATAATAGAATTTGTGATGCATGCCAACTAGGTAAACAAACAAGAGTTTCATTCAAATCTAAAAATATTGTTTCAACTTTTAGGCCATTAGAACTATTGCATATGGACTTATTTGGACCTACCAGAACTACTAGTCTAGGAGGAAAATGATATGGTTTTATAATTATTGATGATTTCTCTCATTTTACATGGATTTTTTTTTGGCACACAAGGATGAAACTTTTCAAGTTTTCTCTAAATTTTATCGAAAAGTCATAAATGAGAAAGATTTTTCAATTCAAAATATTCGAAGTGATCATAGAACCAAATTTGAAAATCAAGATTTTGAGAAGTTTTATGATGAAAAAAAAATTGGCCATAATTTTTCAGCACCTAGGATACCCCAACAAAATGGGGTAGTAGAAAGAAAAAATAGAATCCTTGAAGAAATGGCCCGTACCATGCTATGTGAAAGCAACCTTCCAAGATACTTTTGGGTGGAAGCTATTAACACAACATGTTACATATTAAATCATGCTTTAATTAGATAAATTTTAAAGAAAACTCCCTATGAGCTTTGGAAAGGAAGAAAACTAAATATTGCATATTTTTATATTTTTGATTGCCGATGTTTTGTGTTAAATAATGGTAAAGAAAGACTAGAAAAGTTTGATGCAAAATCCGATGAAGCAATTTTTTTTGGTTACTCCTCTTCTAGTAAAGCCTTTAGAGTTTTTAACAAAAGAACCTTAGTAGTAGAGGAGTCAATATATGTTGTCTTTGATGAAACTAACGATCTTCCTTCAAGGAAGAATGAAGGTTTTGATGATACAGATCCTCTTATAGAAGGGATGAAGGAGATCACTCTAAAAGATTCAACAATTCAAGATGATGAAGAACATGAAGATAAACAGGATGAGGAAGGTGAAGAACGACAAGAACAACCTCAAGGTACAAACCATCTACCCAAAGAATGGAGGTATGATCATAATCATCCCAAGAAACTAATCATTGGTGATCCTACACATGGGGAAAGAACTCGTTCTTCTCTTAAAGATGCATTCAATCATTATGCTTTTGTCTCTCATCTTGAACCTAACACTATAGACGAAGCTAAAAAAGATTATAATTGGATTAATGCAATGCAAGAAGAACTTAATCAATTTGAAAGAAATAATGTATGGATCTTAGTATCAAGACCTAAAAACTACTCAATAATTGGCACAAAATGGGTATATAGGAATAAATTGGATGAATATGAAAATGTGATAAGAAATAAGGCAAGATTAGTTACAAAAGGTTATAATCAAGAAGAAGGAATTGACTTTGATGAGATCTTTGCACCTGTTGCTAGATTAGAGGCAATTAGACTTCTACTTGCATATGCTTGCTTTATGAAATTTAAATTATTCCAAATGGATGTCAAAAGTATCTTTTTAAATGGATATATTGCTGAAGAAGTTTATGTAGAACAACCTCCAGGTTTTGAAAATCATGCTTTTCCTAATCATGTTTTTAGATTAAATAAAGCTTTATATGGTTTGAAACAAGCACCCAGGGCTTGGTATGAAAGGTTAAGCAAATTTCTACTTAATAATGGTTTTTCAAGAGGAAATGTAGACACAATCCTTTTCATTAAAAGAAATCAAGATGATATATTAGTTATACAAATATATGTTGATGACATTATTTTTGGATCTACTAATGAAACTCTTTGTCAAGATTTTGCAAAGCTCATGCAGAGGGAGTTTGAGATGAGCATGATGGGAGAACTTACATTCTTCCTCGGACTCCAAATCAAACAAACAAAGGAAGGAATCTCCATCACCCAAAGCAAGTACACAAGAGAATTACTTAAGAGATTTGGAATGGAGAACTCCAAACCAATTGGCACACCTATGAGCCCAACATGTAAGCTTGATAAGGACGAAGAAGGTAAGAGTGTAGACTTAAAATTTTATAGAGGCATGATTGGTTCTCTATTATATTTAACTACTAGTAGACCTGATATCATGTTTAGTGTTTGCCTGTGTGCTCGATTTCAATCAAATCCAAAAGAATCATACTTGAATGCTGTTAAAAGAATTCTTAGATATTTAAATGGTATACAAACTCTAAGATTATGGTATTCTAAGGACTTATTAATTGATCTAATAGGATATTCAGATGCCAATTTTGCTGGATGTAAATTAGATAGAAAAAGTACTAGTGGAACTTGCCAATTTTTTGGAGTAAACCTAATCTCTTGGTTTAGCAAGAAACAAAATTCGGTAGCACTGTCTACGACCGAGGCCGAATACATTACAGTCAGAAGTTGTTGTACTCAAATCTTGTGGATTAAGCAATAACTCAAAGACTTTGGTATCAAACTTAATGAAACTCCCATAAGATGTGATAACACTAGTGCTATAAATCTCACTAAAAATTCAATTCAATATTCTAGGTCAAAACATATTAAAATCAGGCATCATTTCATAAGAGAACATGTCCAAAATAAAGACATAATTTTTGACTATGTTTGTACTAAAAAATAATTAACTGACATCTTTACCAAGGCCTTAAGTGAAGATAGATTTTGTGAAATTAGGAGAGAACTAAGAATCCTTGATCCATTTGCTTAGGTGTCTCTCTAATTCCAAGATATCAATACCAAAAATTCTTTTAGCTTAATTCTCATCCTTTGATCTCAATCACCCAAAATAATCATTCTCATAATCAATTTTTGGGTATACATCCTTCTCATAACATTTCAAATTTTTTCGAAATTGTTTCACCATTTTTTTGAATTTCTCTATGCCATAAGTTGACCCCCAGGGTCGACCCTAGGGTAAACTTATAATTTTTGACCAAATCTTTCGGGTGCTTCCTTTTGTTGGAAAACCTCCCTTGAGCCAACCCAACTCTTCGTCTTCCTCCTTCCACCAAGCCAAAACACTCCTTCTCTTCTTCCTCAAACCCAAGTTCTTCCCCAAAAACTCTTCTCCCACCATCTCTCACCCTCTAAATCGCCCTCTTGGAACCCAGCTCCTCCCTTTTTTTTTTCTTCTTCATATTGAGCGAGTCAAGCTTGCCCTAGACTCTACCCGTCTTCTCCAGATTAGCACTCCTTTTCTCTAAAATCCTTACCATTCCCCTAAAAACCTTTTATCTCTTCACACATTTGATCTCATAAGATCCTTGCTAGCTCTGGTTGTGCAAATGGCTTCGAAAATGAAGCTTCCACAAAGGAGAAAATCAGTCCGCGAGTTGGAAGAGGGTGTGCGCAGGAAGAGACAGGCAATCGAGACCATGTCAGCTTCAATCCCTGCTCCTGCATCTGCTCCAGCTACATCTCGATCTCCAATTAGTCCCAGTAAGATACCCCTCTCCAATAGGAAGGTAGAGCCCGGCAAAAATATTGATTTTAGATTTTTTGAAAAGGAAGGATTCTCTATCGGATCAAAAATCAAGGACCAAGGTTGGGAATTCTACTGCTCACTTAAAGAAAATACCTATGTGGATCTTGTTAGAGAATTTTATTTGAACTTGAGCTATAGCAATGAAACAGTAAAATCCACAGTAAAGGGTATAGAAATTAGCCTTGATCCTATGCTTTTGGGAGAAATTCTTCATTTACCCTGTGAGGGATACACAAACATGAAACTCTCAGTTAAGGAGGAGGGAATAAATGTAATTCTAGGAAGCACCTTCACGGGAAGCCTAAACAAATTAGAAGTCAAGATCCTTTCCATTGAGATGAGGCTTCTACATCAGATGGTAACTAAGTTATTCTTCCCTAGAAGTGGTAGACATGATCTCCTCTCTGGCCGGGACATCTGCATTATGTATCATGTCATTACTCAAACCCCCCTGAACCTCCTGACATTGATGATTGAAGCTATGAGAGAAACCTTGAATAGGTCCAAGGCACATTTGCCTTTCGGTATGGCTCTCACTTTAGTATTCAGGAGGTTTGAAGTTAGCTTTGAGGAGGAGGTAGTAGCTAGGCTTTCTCACTCCGACACTATCAACCGCCTACTCTGCACCGCATGGGATTTTTCAAGACTGATGGTGGTTGGACAAAAAATATGGAAGAGAGAGCTGAGGATAGAGCAGAGGAGGAAGGACCATCATCACCTCTCCATGTTCACAGGGCTGTATCTCCAGACATTCAGTTTGTTTCTGACCATGAGGCTGGGCCATCAGAGTCTATGAGGAGGCACACTTCAGTCCAGCAGCCGGACAACAGAGCACCTCCCTCAAAGATCAGATTGGTTGATGACCAGATAGAGATGATATCTCAACGCATAGCTTCCATACTATCTCGTCAGATGGGTACTTCAGCTTTTGTTCAGGAATTGACATCTCATGATGTATCTGATCAGACATTGATCCCCCACATCTCCACGGTGTTCCAGATGATTTCTGATCAGTTAGTTCGCATCGAGCAGCTTGAGGGTTGTGTGGTGAGACTGACTGATAGAGTATTCGACTTGTAGAGGCAAGTACTGGCTTTAGCCCATCCACAGCCACATGAGGACATTACTGAGGTCTCAGACCTATCTGCGGAGGTAGCCAGACTACGAGGAGTCTTGGAGAGTGGGTTTGATTTTTTGAGGAGAGAGATCAGAGGCTCTAATGAGCATGCTTCCACTCAGTTCACTGCACTGCTATAATCTATTTCGAGAGTTTTAAACCTTCTGGACATGATCAGACTATCACTTGTAGCACAGTCCTTTGCTTCACAGCCTTCAGGATCCTCTCACCCCTCCACTCTGTTGGCACCTCTACCCGTGGCAGAGGTAGACGCGGTCGAGGTCGAGCCCTTGATCATGATCCTTCATCTCCTCACCCCATCTCTGACTCATCAAACTCCGATCCATCCAGTCATGATCTCTACTAGATCCAGTGTAGTCAGTCTTTTCTTTAGTTTTTGTCTAGGATCTATTTAGTAGGGCATATAATGCAATGTTGACTGTTTGACTCTTGGATAGTTTCTATCCATGTCTTTTGTACTCTAAGTCAATACTTATGTATTAAAGCATCTTTGTACTCAAAGATCTTTTGAATATATATATACACTTTGACTTTCAATGAATATCTTTGAATGTGATCAACTTGAATTACTTTTAAATTATGAAATACTTGAATAGCAATATCTTTTCAATAACCAAATTGATATATCTTTTACGATTGCTATATTGAGGGGGAGTAAAATAATAAGCAATCCAAAACAAGCAATTAAAGAAGGAAGCTAAAGAAGTTAAATTGATCCCATCAAAAGAAACGAATAAAAAATATTCAAAAAAGGGGGAGTAGAGAATCTCAATTGATGCTGTCAAAAAGGAGGAGTAGAGAATCAAGATTGATGAGATTGAGCAAAGCAATAAGAGCAGTAAAGATTGAACATTAAGATTGAGATTGAGCAAAAATTCTAAAAATCGTGAGCAAAAATTCCAAAAATCGAAATCAAGATTATGCAATAAGAGCAATACAGATTGAACTATAAGAAAATTTTAAATTTATAAGCAAATCTCAAATTTATAATCAAATTTCAAATTTATAGCAAATTTTAAATCTATCTTAAAACTGCTTATGATGTATTTCGTTCCAATACTTAGCTATGATATTTAAGTGATGCATCTTTGTAAATTTGAAATTCTTGTTCAATGCTTTATATATGCTTTTGCTCAAGTATTTTGTCATCATCAAAAAGGGGAAGATTGTTGCTCCTTAAATTGATTTTGATGATTATAAAGCATTTGAGGGGATTACTAATGATCTTGGCTTGGAAAAAGAGTTATTGCATTTCAAGAGTAAAATCGTAATTTCATCAATACCTGATTCAGAAGCCTCAATAGCAAGAACAAAAGACGTGCAGTCTACTAGAGAAAATTTCAACTTTTTTGGAAGTATATTTTGTAAAAAAATCAGGTTTTTATTTTTGAGTCGACCCCATGAGTCGACTCATGGCTTAAAGAGCTGAACGGCACGCTGAAATTTTGGCTGGCACTCTCTGTGAGTCGACCCTATGAGTCGACCCCTTGATATGAGTCGATCCTATGAGTCGACCTCTGCTGCTTTGTAGGCCAAAATTATAGAACAATTATTTTCTGTTCTATTCCACAGAGGTCGACCCTATGAGTCGACCCATGAGCATGAGTCGACCCTATGAGTCGACCCCTGTGATGAAAAAGTTCCACAACGACTAGTTTTTAACCCATTTCAATTGTATTTAATGCTTATTTAATATGCTCTAACAGCTCTATTTCAGCCCAGATTACTCTCCACCATTATTTGAAGATATATAAAGGGACTTAAAGGAGGGAATCAAAAATATAGAAAATAGAAAGAGATTTTTGAAAGAGGTTCTTCAAGCATTCTTTTCAACCCTAAGCAAGAGCCCACTTAAAGCATTCAAGAAGCTTTTAATTCAAGTCCACCAACTCCTCAAGCGCTCATTCAAGTCTCCAACCACCTTGAGGAAATCAGAAAGAGCTTTCTTCTATTTGAGTAAAGTATATTTAAAGCTTCATTCGCTCATTAAAGGAGCTTCCTCTGTATTTCTTTTGTGCAACTAATTGTAATACTTTCTTTGAGTTGTTGTTTTTTATTTTGGAAGGGTTCCAAAATGTGGAAAGGTTGATCCAAACCTTGAATCAGATTGTATTGGGTTGGCTTGTACCTGAAAAATAAGTGGACTAGCTTGGGATAGCTAGAGTCAGAATTTTCGATGAGTGTATTCAAGTTGAATACAGTTTAGTGGATTGAAATTTTTAAGTAGGAGCTTGGAGAGTGGATGTAGGTGTAAGGTTGGCATCGAACCACTATAAATCCTCGTATTTGTGTTGTGCTTAATTGCTCTCCTTTAGAACTTCTTTATTCTCTTGCAGTCTTGCATTTAACCATTATTCTTGAATCAATTACACTCTCCTTACTTATCTTGCTATTGTTAAATAACATTCATAAGTTGAAAGTTAAGTTTAAAATTTTTAGAAACCCAATTCACCCCTCCCTCTTGGGTTGCATAGCTGGGCAAATCTTGATATGAACATTCAACCATGATCTGAAATCTGAAAAAAAAAATAATCAGTTAGTAAAATAAGTTGGAGATCAGATCTCCATACCTCGGATCCTGTGGATGTCTCAAGTTCTGATTGTAGCTGCACACATATCCGATCTCTACTGGTATCCACATAGAGATGCCAGATCAGAGAATCAAGATTATTGATGTGCTAGCATCTTGCAGATCTCGCTCCTCATCTTTGGATCTAGATTTCTTCTTCTAGATCTTGAAGAAGGAGATTGCTGCGCGAACTTTTTCGCACAGATCCGACGGGATCTGAACCAAATCACCATAAAAAGAAAAAGAACCCTTCTTTCTCTCTTCTTCTCTCTCTTTTTACTTTTTAGATCTAATCTCTATCAGATTTGGACATTGGGATGTAAGAAAGAAAGGAGGAGGAGGCGTTTAGATGGAAGTGTGCGGCAAGAAAGAAGATGTTACGGTGTCACAAAAGAACCCATTCCTTCTTACTGCCAAAAACCCCACTCCCCTAATATTTTATCGCACAAAATCATGGTTTCCTTACATCCCATATCAGATAAGATTTGATCAAAATCAGATCTTATCTACATCTAGAAAGAGAGGAGAAGTGGTGGTAATGAAGAAGAAAAAACTCACGCTACATCCTAGCGCACGCCATCTTTTCTTCAATGTTTTTGTCACACAAAATAAATCATTCCATGCCCATTCTAACTAAATTAGGATGTTCTCTTAATAAGGTATCTATTCAAATCAAATTTGGATAGATATCTTAAAGAGAGAGAGTCCCAGAAGGATGGGCGCCAACTATTGGCGCCCCTCTTCTCTTCACACGCATAAGAAAATAAAGGGGGCATGTTTTCATGCATGCCCTTTTCTTCTTGGCATAAAATCTGGAGAGAGAGTCCTAGGGGGCCTGAACTCTTCGAGTCATGGTTCATCTAGTTCAGATTGGATCTCAATTAGGTTCAAATCGAGTCTGATTCGAGTCGAATTTGAAAAGACTGTCAAGCCTGATCCAATCAAGCTTGAAATCCAAATCTAATTTAGATAATTAAATCTAATTAATATTAAACTAAATTAAATCTAATTAAATAAAATCTAATTTAAATTAATTAAAATTTAATTTATAATTTAATCAATTTCAAAAAAATTATAATATTTGCAATTAATTTCCTGTGCTAACAATTAGCAGCTGTCATAACTGTAACGGTTACAAATTACCAGTTTCTAAAATTCAAACTATCAATCCATTTGATAATTCAAATATGATCCAAGCTATTGATCAGGTCATGCTCCTTTTGTGTATGATCTCTCAGGTTCTATTCTATCTGGTAGTGAGACATACTGTGATTTCTATCACAGTATCATTGAAACTCTTTTTGATAGATTAGAATGATTCCAACTCACCTCAACAAAGATCGTTGATTCGAAAATGATCTTAGTGAGTTCTCATGATCTACCAATGATGCGTAACAACATGTAGTGATAACCTAGTAGAATAGAAAAGTGAATCTCTAGGTGTAGTTATCGTGTGATACAATTTCTCTATCGTAAGTCCCGACTTGACGGAGATCATGAAAAACTCATCAAACCCCATCGTTAGTCATACACTAGATTGGCTTGACTCAAGTTCATCTATGAATCTTGTGAAAACCTTTTTTCAATATTCACACTTACTCTAACTAGAGATTTCCTGAATTCAATCTTACGAATCGCATAGGACTTCTTCTTTTCTATCAAGATTGATAGATTCAATCTAGGTGCATCCTATTCCAAACAGTGGATCTGAACCTACAATAGCCAACATACACAGCAAGGACCTGAATGGCTAGGGATCAAGAGAACGTGCAGTCAAACTATGTAGCTTCGCTATGAATAGCCAACACACCACAGGTCAAAGGACCAGTCACACCACTATAGCATCGAAAAAATCACTGACAAGTGAGTAGATATCTAAGTGATTTCTCATATTGGTCATGTTCAGTGCAAGTTGTTCTCTAACAACCACCTTCACTCTCATTTCAGTGTCTCTACACCGTAGATTCAAGACTCATCTATCCTAAAGGGAGATGATCCGTGCACTAATCTTGAATGGATTGATCACTGTCCTCCATGACGATCCTTTGATTGGGAGTATTTAGAAATTAAAAACTAATGATGTATATCTTAAATTCTCAATACCTTAAAAATATACAAAATCATCTTTATTAATTTTTAGGATAAATTATGGACACATAAGTCATAATTGATAATAAAGACTGCCCATCAAGTACAAAATATGCTTTAGAAAAAAGTGTGTCAGCCAAGATTGGCTTCTAGGGCACACATCTAACACAAGGTTCCTTAGTAACCAATATTTTGACCAATTTAGATAAGATGCCAAGAAGATCTTTCATATGGTAGTTTACCATAAACTATCCATATAAACTAAAAAGGGATCGTAGGATCAATTCCATAAGCAATTTCTTGTGCATGGTCATGTCGAGCCTTTTAAGCTCCTTAATGTCCTTGACCATTATCAAATAATGATTATAGACTGACTGCCTATCTTGCATCTCATGTGCTGTGTGACTCTGATCACCTTACAATACTTGTAGATGAATCAATATGTCGTTGGCAGTGTACATGTGCTCATGCATATGTTGGATTTCATCTAACATGGACTTCAACATATAGCACCTATCTTTATTGTCATTGTCTATTTACTCATCAAGTATAGCTTGTTGACTTTGGGTTAGACAGGCTGTTAGCATTAGAATAATTTGATAGAGAATATTGCTTAATTTTTAAAATTAAGAACGATTCTTAGGTTTGTGAGCCTGTCTATGTAATTGATTTTAGTTAAATGGTTGATATCTAGGATTTGAGCTAGAGGGTTGGAAGCTGACACAATAAATAGTAGAGAGCAAAGATTCTAGTTAGATATTTGTACTTATTTTATAATTTATTCTAAAAATTTTTAAATGACTCTCATTATTTTATCAGATCTCTTACACTCTTTGAGTGGCAAAACAAAAACCTTAATGCGACAACTGAGTTTCTAATGGGTGCTGTGGTCCCACCGATGTCGTACACCTTACTTAACAGTTATTGATAACACGAACATTGATGCGTGGATAACTCTTTGTCCAGATATTTCTCTAAGCATGTTGCAGCAACTTGGTCTCTAAGTAATGTGGGCTCACCTAATAGTTATTGCCCATATTTCTTAATTAAGTCAGACCCACCGTTCACAAGCAGGTGCAAAGCCTGCAAGAATAATGCCCTACAAGCCAATCACATATCGGATGCAATAGTATGTTTATTATAATTTATCTTTCAAACTCATGTAATTAATATTTATATTATTAATAAAATAGGTATTTTTGATTCATTATGTGCTGCATCTTAGTGTTTCTTCAGATTATAATGAACCCTATAGGTCCGGACAATGATTTTAGGGCCGTGATGAGATCACACCAGTGAGACCTAAATCCATGATAGCCTGGACCTAAAATATTTTTAGTCGTTATTATATTGAGTCAGAGATCAATGATACCGGTAAGACTGGCATGTCCTATGTATGCTTAAAAATGAGGGTGATTGATCTCATAACTATTTGTGTGGTGACACTAATATAAGGATATGGATGCTCATTAGAGAATGAGTTCACTGAATTGACCTACAAGAGAATATCAGATGGAGTCTTATTTACATGTCAACTAATATTTTTCTAGTGCGAGTTATGTAAGTGATCTTTTAATCTGAGATTACCATGGTACCTTGTGTACTTGGATTCATATTTTGGTTCACTTCCTAACTTAATTTTTTGATCCTTGTATGAGGTGTTTTGAATATGGTGAAGAGTATATAAAGGTTGTGAGTAATCAATAAAGGATCAGTCACTCCTAATAAGGGAAGCAAACATTCTATGTGATCTCATAGGTCGATGATTCGGAAGTCTTTGGCCAAAGTAGGATGATAATTAGAAATAGATTTTTAATATATCATCAACTGAATCATTATCTTTAGATCGAGATACATAAAGATAAGTGATTGGATTTAACATATTTTCATACCCACAGCTCATTTAAGATGTTGTTTGACTGAAAGATTGAATTACATAGGAAGTTACCACTGAAAGGTATTTTGATAAATTTTTATTAAAATTTTAAATCTTTTAGATAGTCATGACACATTGCTAGATGTCAATTTTGACTTGTGGATTCATCAGAATTAAAAGAATTTGACTCTAAAATCAATTTGAAAGAGTCCAAGTTGATTGGGACTCTTCGGGTGACCTAATCTCATCGGATTAAGATTATGTCGAAAGTCTTGATCCACTACTAGCTATATTTGGAATCCAATGGGCCACACACTTTGAGATTTAGCCTTGGTCTGATCTAATTAGAGTTTAAATATAAATTTTATGGGTTAATTAGATATGCTAGCATATTGTATTAACCCAAGTTCCTAAATTGATTTAGATCAAAGTGTTTGAGCTAACTGAGACCAGTTGCCTTTGACCTAATGAGATTGGGTCAATTTAAATTGGATCCTTATCCAACTTAAATTAGTTTTAAGAGGAGAAGGACTTCTCTGTGCCCACTAGAAGCCACACAAAAATATAAATGCCACCCACCCCTTATCTACGTGTGAAATGAAGAGTCCTTCTTAAAGAAGGCTCTTAATTATACGCATTGCCTTAAAAGATAAACCAGATATCCTATGATTTAGTGCCAAAATTGATTGGGTTTTTTATGGTACATAGAATAAGGAGAGTTCTTCTGTTGTAAGTATTTAATATACCAAAAATTCTATATGGTGAATTTATTCACCATGTGAGAAGATGGAGCACCAAAGGTTGGTGCCCCTTCATCCCATGTGACGTCCCTTGGTTCCCTATTTATATGGGATGCTCCACTTAGTTTTATATTATGATTTTAAGTTGAAACTAGAGAGGAGAGATGTAGAAATCATTAAAAAAATTTTGAAAAAAATTTGAGAAAAAGACAAGGGAAATTTGAGTTGCAAAATTTGCAAGAAGGGTGGTAAGATTTTTAGCAAGTGTTGCTAGTGTGCCCTAGGATTTGGTTTTTCTATATGTTGGAGCTAAAAATCAAATTCTAAGTTGTAAGATATCTGAAGAGTATCTTCTTGGTGTCATTTGGTGGTAAGATTGAAAGCAACTGGGCTTTGGTCTGATTGTAATGCAAGTTCGAAACCGATAGTATTCTTGAGAAGATAATGCTGCGACAGCGCACCGGTTAGAAATGATCTTGACCAACTTTCATGTGGATCACTATTGGAGAACTTCTACCTTGAAGTCTTGTGGAGAACACCAATATGCTACTTTTCTATTTTGGTGAAAGTATAAAATTCTATCCCTTTTGCATCCTTATTTTTATTTTATCGATATTGGTAAGGTGATTCTAGGGTTTGGATTTCGGCTCGATAGTTTTATTTGATAAAGCTATTGGCTTGTTTGATTTTAAAATTTTAAAAATCACTTTCTACTATATGGTCGAAACTCAACAGTGGTACCAGAGCCACCCTTATTTGATTCGATCAAACAAGTGCAAAATAGTTGCATAGAATTGTTATTGATCATATATTGCCAAATATGTTACATTGACTTTTAGCATTGATATTTAATCTAAAAAAATATTTTTTACTTTATATGTATTATGGTTTTAAATTTTAATTATTAAAATTATAATTTTTTGATAATTTGGAATTTATTTTATCATGGTAGCTTCATGCTTAAATCGATGTATGGTTAAGGGTGTTATGCATGCCTAATATGATTAGGGATTGTTTTATTTTTTAATATGCTTGTCATATGTTATAACTTCTAATGCACTTTTATTTGAATTTTGGGCATGATTATATGATTGCTATTGTGTTTTATATTTACATGCCATATTGCATATTATGTAGAGTACATTTTATATAGATGTAGTTAGGATGTGCCGAAATCAGTTCAAAGTTTCTCTTAAAAATTATATTAAGTTGTAATATCGAAATTTTCTTTCAATTCAAAAGTCAAATTCTTTAGATCAATTGGTGTCGAGAAAAGTGTGAAAGGTAGTTTTTTAATTAGATCTGTATGCTGGCCTGGCTAACTCTATTGGTATCTAAGAAAAGCTATAGGATGCCTCCTACCTACTGACCTGGCCAATTTGATCTTATTGAATTTTGGACTTAGATTAATTAGTGATGTAGATATTACAAGAGCCTTCCTTCGAACTTGATCGATAGAGTATGTCAAGATCTTAGTGAGCTTGTTGTGCTATCCACAAGGCTTACTATAGAAATTGATAAGTGTTGATCAAGTGCATTTTGATGCTTGTGGCATATTTTGAATAGTGTTGCTTTGTTGTGCTATCCACAAGGATAGCATTATTTAAGTATGACCATATGAGATTAAAGAGTTAACTTAACTAGAACATTATAGTTTGTTGTGCTATCCACAAAGCTATATATGATCTAGAGGCCAGAGAGAAAAATGTTAAGAATTGTAGAGGTACAATTAGTGAGGAGTTATCTACTTTTGAACTCATGAATACTTATTGTGCTATCCACAAGATATTTGTGAAGAATAGGGATCTCAAGCCTACTAAAAAATATTTGTATATTTTTCAATTTTTATATTTGAAGGCTATGAAGTTTGATAAAATAGTGAAAGACACAATTAGATAAAAATCCTAATCTAGTTATGAATGTCATCATGAGTCATCCGCTTATATTATGTTCTTGTTATTGTAGATTAACTACACACATGGCATCCTTACTTTTACTTAGAGGCATCCTAGATGCAAACAAGTTGATCAGACCTAACTATATCGACTGATTAAGGAACCTGAGAATTGTTCTCACTCAGGAGGAAGTCTCCTACATTTTGGATACACCTGCACCCGATTCTCTTAGAGAAGATGCTTCCAAGGAGGAAAGGGCCAGATATAAGATATAGAAAGATGATAGTATGACTGTCAAATGCATCATGCTTGCCTCCATAAGTAATGAGCTTCAAAGACAGCATGAGGACATGGATGTTCCCTCTATACTCCTTAATCTTAAGGAGTTATATGGGGAACAAAGTCAAACTGCTCGATATGAGATATCAAAGTAGTTGTTCTATATCCACATGACTGAAGACACCTCCGTGCAAATGCATGTCCTGAAGATGATTGATTTGTTCACTCATTTGGGATAGCTGAGTTTTGCCATGGATGGTGAACTGAGCCAGAATTTAATCCTGCAGTCTCTTTCTGACTCCTTTTCTTAGTTTGTTATTAATTATCACATGAACAAACTAAATATCAGCTTGTCTGAACTACTGAATATGTTGAAAATAACAGAGAGCTATTTCAAAAGTGAAAAGGCTCAGATCCTTCATATTGATGAGATCAGCAAGAAGAAGGTAAAGAAGGGTTCTAAGAAAAAGATGAACCCTAAGACTGACATCTTCAAGAAGAAGGCGAAGAAGGTCTCCACCAAAGGTACTTGCTATCACTGTGGCAAGGAGAGTCAATGGAAGAGAAATTGCAAGAATTACCTTTGTTGCCCAGCTATGCAACCCAAGAGGGGGGGTGAATTGGGTTTCTAACAATTTTAAGCTTAACTTATGACTTGTGAGAAATATTTGACAAAGCTTAATAGATAGAGTGAGTAGAATTAATTCAAGGCTAATAGCAAGAGCAAGAATGCAAGAGAATAATGAAGAGATAAAGAAAAGCAATTAGACACACACCAAATAAAAGAATTTATAGTGGTTCGGTGCCAACCTTGCACCTACGTCCACTCCCCAAGCTCCTACTTGAAAATTTCAATCCACTAATCTTGTATTCAACCCGAATACAAACGTCGAAAACTCCGACTCTAGCTATCCCAAGCTAGACCACTTATTTTTCGGATACAAGCCAACCCAATACACTCCGATTCTAGGTTCGGATCAACCTTCTCTTATTTTGGAACCCCTCCAAAATAAAATCAATCACTCAAACTGAGTATAACAATTTATAGCACAAATAAGTACAAAGAAAGCTCCTTTAATGAGCGAATATAACTTTAAATACACTTTACTCAAGAGAAGAAGACCCTTTTTGGATTTCCTCAAGGTGGATGGAGACTTGAATGTGCACTTGAGGAGTTGGTGAGCTTGGATTAAAGGCTTCTTGAAAGCTTTGAATGAGCTCTTGCTTAGGACTGAAAAGTTGGCTTGAAATCTCTTTTTTAAAATCTCTCTACTTGAATCCTCTACATGATTCCCACCTTTTTGTTCCTTTTATAGCTTTAAGAAATACAGAAAATCATTCTAGACCAGAAAAAGAGTCGTTAGACGGTATTAAATGAGCATTAAAAGCATTTAAAATGGGTTAAAAACTAGCCGTTGCAGAAAAATTCCATCACAGGGGTCGACTCATGAGTCGACTCATGCCTGGGGGTCGACTCATGGGTCGACCTCTGTGGAAAATCGTCACAGAAGTGAACGGGATCCATGGTTCTGTAAAACTGGCAAAAAGATCCGCAGAGGTCGACTCATGAGTCGACTCATACCTTGGAGATCGACTCATGGGTCGACTCACAGGGTGTGCCAAGTCTGTGCCGGCCAGGAAATTCAGCGTGCCAGTCATCTCATGTGCCATGAGTCGACTCATGGGTCGACTCATGATTTTCAATCATGCATATCTTTCAAAATACAAGTCCAAAATCAATAAAACTTTCACCATTGGATCATAAATCTTTTGTTCTATCATTTGATACTATCAAATTAGAGTTTTGGTAAAATTATAATTTTACCCCTGAAGAGCAATAAGGGTTTTTCAAGTGAGAAATATTAGTACCCCTTCAACTGCTTTGTAATCATCAAAATCAATCTAGGGAGCAACAATCTCCCCCTTTTTGATGATGACAAAATATTTGAACAAAAGCATTTATATGAATCAATGATCATGAATTTCAAAGGAATGAAATGCATTATAGGTAGTTTTGAAGATAAATAGGAAATTTACTACCAACTTATAAGTGCATTTGCTTGAAAAGAAGATTGATTCTTTTGGCATGTGAAACATGTGCCCATTAGCATAAATAATTTGCCCATTGCTTAATGATTTGAAAATTTGCTCATTTGATTATGTGATTTTGGTATCAGAGTAAAAAATTTATTTTTGTTATCAGAGCAAAGCAAAATTTATATTAGGATTTAAAAATTGCATGTTTGAAAATATCTCATTTGCTCATTTGCTTGTTTTTCAAATTTCTTGAAAAGTTCGCTCATTCTCATTTGATTATTTAGTTTTAGTATCAGAGCATGTTTAACAATTAAGTGTATCAATGCATGCCTAAGAATTACTTTTTAAAGCATGTCAGAGCATGTCAAATTTTAAAATGTATCAGAGCATGTCTAATTTTAAAGGTTGCTCATTTGCTTTGCTTAGCAATTCATTCATTTTGTTAGCAATCTTATTAATTTCTCCCAATTCACTCATTTTATTATTAAGTTTTGTATTTATCTCTCTTTTGATACTTTTGCTTAGCAATTCACTCATTGTATTTTTAAGTCATTTAATAATCTTGCTTTTGATATTTTTCATTAATTTCTCCCCCTTTTTGACATCATCAAACATTGTTAACTCCCTCTCTTTTTTTGAATACATTTTCTCTTTAGTGTTTCTTCAAACTTCTTGTGCTAATCATTAATATTTACTCCTCCTGAATACAGCAATCATAAAACAAAATATGCCAATGAGTACCATAGATATGAATTAGCAACAAAGAGAAGATATATAATCAAGAGATGATTGATACCATTACAAAGAGTAGATATATAATTAAAAGATGATTAAAACCATAGTTGTTTCAATACATATTTCATAATATAAAAGTCAACCAGTTAATATCATTACATGGCCCAAAAGATAGATCCTAGAAAGAACAACAGACATGACTAACAACAAGGATCTAGTAGAACACATGACTCTATGGATCAGAATCAGATGTATCAGAGATGGGGTGGGGAGATGATGGATCACGACCAAGAGCTCGTCCTCTACCCCGTCTGCCTCTGCCACGGGTGGAGATGCTGGCACGAGTAGGTGGGCAAGATGATCCTGAAGGCTGAGAACGTTCAGAGGTCAAAGACTGGACTGCAAGAGAGAGCCTGATGGAATCAAGAACATTCAGAGCTCTCGAAACAGACTGAAGCAGTGCAGTGAACTGTGTAGAAGCACGCTCACTAGAGCCTCTGATCTCTCTCTTCAAGAACTCATAACCACCCTCCAATACACCTCTGAGCCTGCCAGCCTCCGCAGTAAGGTCTGTGACCTCAATAGTGCACTCCTGTGGCTGAGGATGGGCCAAAGCTAAGACTTGCCCCTGCAAGTCAAGTACTCTCCCAGTCAGTCTCAAAATGCAATCCTCGAGCTGCTGAATCCGAACAGACTGATCTGAGATCAACTGAAATACAGTGGAGATATGTGGGATCAAGGTCTGATCAGATGCATCTAATGATGTAGATCCCGGTGCAAACGCAGAAGTGCTCCACTGACGAGAAAGCAAAGAAGCCACATGCTGAGAAATCTGCTCAATCTGATCATCAGCCAACTGAACTCTGAAGGAGGTGCTCTGCTGTTTGGCTGCTGAACTGGTGTGTACCTCCTGGTGGACTCTGAAGGGCCAGCCTCTGGATCTGAAACAAACTGGATATCTGGAGATGCTGCCCTGAAGTCATGGAGAGGTGATGAGGGACCTTCTTCCTCAGCACTGTCCTCAACTCTATCCTCAGCTCTCTCCTCAGCTCTTTCTTCTGTACCCTTGATCCAACCACCATCAATCCTAGTGAATCCCATGCGGTGCAGAGTGTGTTGGTTGATGGTGTCTGCGTGAGAAAGCTTAGCAGATGCCTCCCCCTAAAAACTGACTCCAAACCTCCTGAAAACCAGTGTGAGGGCCATACCAAAAGGCAGATGTGCCTTGGATCTATTCAGTGTTTCTCTCATGGCCTCAATCATTAAAGCAAGGAGGTTTAAGGAGGTTTGAGTGATCACATGAAACATTATACAAATGTCTCGGCCAGAAAGGAGGTCATGCCTACCACTCCTCGAAAAGAAAAGCTTTGTCACTAATTGATGTAGAATTCTCATTTCAATTGACAAGATTTTGGCTTCTAATTTATTTAGACTTTCCGAGTAGGTTCTCCCTAAAATTACATTGATCCCCTCTTCCTTCACTAGGAGTTCCATGTATGAATATCCCTCACAGGGCAAATGTAGAATCTCTCCCAAAATAATAGGATCTAAGCAGATATCAATTCCCTTAACAGTAGAGGTTACTGTTCCATTGCCATAGTGTAGATTTAGATAAAACTCTCTAACCAAGTCTACATATGTAACTTTCTTAAGAGAACAGTAAAATCCCCAACCCTGGTTTTTTATCTTTGAACCAAAGGAGAAACTCTCTTTTTCAAAAAACCTGAAGTCCACATTCTTGTCGGTTTCTACCTTTCTGTCAGAGAGAGGGATTTTGCTAGGGCTAAGAGAAGACTGAGAGGGACCTGGTGCAAACGCTGAAGCTGAAATGGGAGCAGAGGAGGTCTGAGAAGCTTGCCTTTTTCTGCGGATGCCTTCTTCCAGCACACGGACTGATTTCCTTCTTTGAGGGAGTTTCATCTTTGGGGCCATTCTCACCACAAGAGCAGGCAGGGAGACTCGGAAGATCAAATGGGTGAGGAGAAGGAAGGTTACTAGAGGATGGAAAGAGATTTTGGCAGAGAGAAATGATGATTTTGAGAAGAACGGTGGAAGCTAGGGCACGCTCCAACCGCTTCAATCAAGGGAGAAAGATGCGAGAAGCTCCTTTCCCAAGGGGTGATTTGAGGTGGAGATGTGAAGGGAGAATGATCTTTGGGCTAAATCCTTGGTTTTGGAGAGAACGAAGATGAGGACGAAGAGTCTTGGAGGGAGGAAGACGAAGAAGAAGAAGGGGTCGGCTCATGAACGGGCTTTAAGTTAAAAAGAAAAGAACCCGTGGGAAGTTGGCAAAGAATTTCAAGTATGCCATTGGGTCGACCCTAGGGGGTCGACTCATGAATCACAAAATTTTAGAAAAAATATAAATAAATTCTGAAAAAATTTAAAATTTTGGGAGAAGAAATTTTGCTCAATGACAAGTTGTGAGAATGATAATCTTGAGCTTTTAGGTCCAAGAGAGATGATGAAAATTGAGCTCAAAGAAATTTTGACATCGATTTCTTGGAATTGGAGAAACATTTAGGCAAAAGGATCAAGAATTCCTAGATTTCTTCTAATTTCACAGAATCTATCCTCACTAAGGGCCTTTGTAAAGATATCAGCTAATTGATTTTCAGTGCAAACATATTCAAGAATTATATTTTTATTTTGAACATGTTCTCTTATAAAATGATGTCTTATTTCAATATGTTTAGACCTTGAATGTTGAATTGGATTTTTAGTTAGATTTATGGCACTAGTGTTGTCACATCTTATGGGTGTTTCATTAAGTTTGATACCAAAATCTTTGAGTTGTTGCTTAATCCACAAGATTTGAGTACAACAACTTTCGACTGCAATGTATTCGGCCTCAGTCGTAGATAGTGCTACCGAATTTTGTTTCTTGCTAAACCAGGAGATTAGGTTAACTCCAAGAAATTGGCAAGTTCCACTAGTGCTCTTTCTGTCTAATCTATATCCAGCAAAATCAGCATCTGAATATCCTAATAAATCAATTAGTGAGTCCTTAGAGTACCATAATCCTAGAGTTTGAGTACCATTTAAATATCTAAGGATTCTTTTAACAGCATTCAAGTGAGATTCTTTAGGATTAGATTGAAATCTAGCACATAAATAAATACTAAACATGATATCAGGCCTACTTGCAGTTAAATATAATAGAGAGCCAATCATACCTCTATAGTATTTTAAGTCTACGCATTTACCTTCTTTATCCTTGTCAAGCTTACATGAGGGGCTCATGGGTGTGCCAATTATTTTGGAGTTCTCCATTCCAAATCTTTTGAGTAATTCCTTGGTGTACTTGCTTTGGATGATGGAGATTTCTTCTTTTGTTTGTTTGATTTGGAGTCCGAGGAAGAAAGTAAGTTCTCCCATCATGCTCATCTCAAACTCCCCCTGCATGAGCTTAGCAAAGTCTTGACAAAGAGATTCATTAGTAGACCCAAAAATTATGTCATCAACATAAATTTGTATAACTAACATATCATTTTGATTTCTTTTAATAAAGAGGGTTGTGTCTACATTACCTCTTGAAAAACCATTATTTAGTAAGAATTTGCTTAGCCTATCATACCAAGCCCTAGGTGCTTGTTTTAATCCATATAGAGCTTTATTTAATTTAAAAATATGATTAGAAAAAGCATGATTTTCAAATCCTGGGAGTTGTTCTACATAGACTTCTTCAGCAATATATCCATTCAAAAATGCACTTTTGACATCCATTTGAAATAATTTAAATTTCATAAAGCAAGCATATGCAAGTAGAAGTCTAATGGCCTCTAATCTAGCAACAGGTGCAAAGGTCTCATCAAAATCAATTCCTTCTTCTTGATTATAACCTTTAGCAACCAATCTTGCTTTATTTCTTATTACATTTTCATGTTCATCTAATTTGTTCCTAAAGACCCATTTTGTGCCAATTATTGAATAATTTTTAGGTCTTGATACTAAAGTCCATACATTATTTTTTTCAAATTGATTAAGTCCCTCTTGTATTACATTAATCCAATTATAATCATTTTCAGCTTCTTCAATAGTTTTTGGTTCAAGATGAGATACAAAAGCACAATGATTAAATACATCTCTAAGTGAAGAACGAGTTTTTACCCCATGCATAGGATCACCAATAATTAGCTCCTTAGGGTGATTGTGAACATACCTCCATTCTTTGGGTAGGTCATTTGTACCTTGAGGTTGTTCTTGATGTTCTTCACCTCCCTCATCCTGTTTGTCTTCATGTTCCTCATCCTCTTGAATTGTTGAATCTTTCAGAGTGATCTCCTTCATTCCTTCTATAAGAGGATCTGCATCATCAACACCTTCATTCTTCCTTGAAGGAAGATCATTAGATTCATCAAAGACAACATGTATAGACTCTTCTACTACTAAAGTTCTTTTATTAAAAACTCTTAAAGCTTTACTAGTGGAGGAGTAACCAAGAAAGATTGCTTCATCTGATTTTGCATCAAATTTTCCAAGTCTTTCTTTACCATTATTTAATACAAAACATCGGCAACCAAAAACATGAAAATATGCAATATTAGGTTTTCTTTCTTTCCAAAGCTCATAGAGGGTTTTCTTTAAAATTTATCTAATCAAAGCACGATTTAAAATGTAACATGCTGTGTTAATTGCTTCCGTCCAAAAATATCTTGAAAGGTTGCTTTCACAAAGCATGGTACGGGCCATTTATTCTAAGGTTCTGTTTTTCCTTTTTACTACCCCATTTTGTTGGGGTGTCCTAGGAGCAGAGAAGTTATGGCCAATTTCTTTTTCATCACAAAAGTTTTCAAAGTCTTGATTTTCAAATTCAGTTCCATGATCGCTTCGAATATTTTGAATTGAAAATTCTTTCTCATTAGTGACTTTTCGGTAAAATTTAGTGAAAACATGAAAAGTTTCATCTTTGTGTGCTAAAAAGAAAACCCAAGTAAAACGAGAGTAATCATCTATAATTACAAAACCATATCATTTTCCTCCTAGACTAGTGGTTCTAGTAGGTCCAAATAAGTCCATATGCAAAAGCTCTAAAGGTCTAGAGGTTGAAACAATATTTTTGGATTTAAATGAAACTCTTGTTTGTTTACCTAGTTGACATGCATCACAAATTCTATCCTTTTCAAAATTTAGTTTTGGCAAACCAAGAACTAATTCTTTCTTAATTAATTTTGAAAGAGAATGCATGCTAATGTGTGCAAGTCTGCGATGCCAAAGCCAACTAGTCTCATTAACTTTAGCATTCAAGGATACTAGGCATTGCATGTTTATTTTGGCTAAATCATTTAAATCTACCATATAAACATTACCATGTCTATGTCCAATAAATTTAATGCCATCATTAATAGGACTAGTTACAATGCAAACAGACGATTCAAAAACAACTTTATATTCTTTATCACAAAATTGACTAATGCTTAGTAAATTATACTTTAAACCATCAACTAACAAAATATTTTCAATGTATTTGGAGGGAGTGATACCAATGTTACCTATACTGATGATCTTTTCTTTGCCATTGTCTCCAAAGGTGACCATCCCTCCATCCTTAGCATCAAGAGTGATGAATTGGGATTCATCACCAGTCATGTTTCTCGAGCATCCACTGTCAAGATACCATTTTTGGTTTCCTCCTTGGGATGCTAGACACACCTGCAAGCAAAAGTCAAGTTTTTATTTTAGGTACCCAAGCTTTCTTGGGTCCTTTTTGGTTAGTTATAATGGTTCCTTTTGGAACTCATATTTTCTTTATAGTTGAGTTTGCAGACTTGTTAGAGAAGCAAGTGCATAACTTATGTCCTACTCTACCACATTTGAAGCAAGTAATATTAGAAGACTTGTTACTTAAAGAGTTTACATAAATATTTTTTAGATATTTTTGTTTCTTCAAGGGGTTATAGCCAAGTCCAGCCTTATCATACATGGCTTTTTAATTATCAAGAATCATATTGAGTTTATTTGAACTCAAGGTGAACTTTTCTACTATTAGTTTTAGCTTGGCAATTTCATTCTTTAAGCTTTGATTTTCTTGAAGCAGGGTGGATTTCTCAATTGAAATGTTTTCAGTTTGTTTCAATAAAGATTAATTTTTCAATTTTAGCTCTTTGTTCTTCATCCCTAGTTTCTTTAATTCATCAACTAAATCATAGAAAGCTTCATGTAATTCTTCAAATGTAAAGTCACTAGGAGTTTCAGAAATTACCTCATTTTCGTGTGCCATAGGCACAGGTTGGCTTGTTCGGTTGAGTTTTCCTCATCGGAGCTTGAGTCATCACTCGCACTCCAAGTGGCCATCATGGCCTTCTTCTTGTACTTCTTGGGACCTTTCTTCAGTTGTGGGCATTCGGATTTGAAGTGTCCCAGCTTCTTGCATTCGTAGCAGATAAGGGGTTGGTCTTTCTCTTTTTCTTTGCTCTGTTCCCCTTTTGTGAATGGCCTCTTCCTCATCCCCTGTTTTCTTTTTCTCAAAAATTTCTTGAATCTTCGGGTAATGAGTGCCATCTCTTCATCCTGTTCTTCATCTTCAGTGTCATCAGTTTCTTCATCTGGTGGAGCTGTGGATTTGAGGGCAATGGTTCTTTTCTTTTTGACTTCTTCCTCTTGATGTTGCTTCATGCTCAGCTCATGAGTCATCAATGATCCAAGAAGCTCTTCCAAGGGTAGAATGTTCAAGTCCTTAGCTTCTTGGATGGCAGTCACTTTGGCTTTCCAAGTTCTTGGTAGGGACCTGAGAATCTTTCTTACAAGCTCACTATTAGTATAGGACTTACCAAGACTCTTTAAACCATTAATAATATCAGTAAAATGAGTAAACATTCTGGTTATGGACTCATCATGCTCCATTTTAAACAATTCATATTTATGCACAAGCATGTTGATTTTAGACTCCTTTACTTGATTGGTTCCCTCATGGGTTACTTCTAACCTATCCCATATTTCTTTAGCAGATGAGCAAGTAGAAATGCGATTAAATTCGTTTGCATCAAGAGCACAATAAAGAACATTCATTACTTTAGCATTTAATTGGGCCATCTTCTTATCAACCTCATCCCATTCTTTCTCGGGTTTGGTTGATTCCTCACCATCTATAATTTTAGTGGGTGTGTGAGGACCGTTCACTATGATACTCCACATATCATAGTCGAGTGCTTGAATGAATATTTTTATCCGAGCTTTCCAATAGGTGTAATTAGACCCATTGAAAAGTGGAGGTCGGTTGGTGGATTGCCCCTCAGCTAAAGAAGTGCCGACATGAGTTGCCATAGATCTTTAGCTCTTTGATTGTTTAGATCAAAGAAGGGCTAGAGCACCGGGCTCTGATACCACTTGTTGCCCAGCTATGCAACTCAAAAGGGGGGGTGAATTGGGTTTCTAACAATTTTAAGCTTAACTTATGACTTGTGAGAAATATTTGACAAAGCCTAATAGATAGAGTGAGGTGAATTAATTCAAGGCTAATAGCAAGAGTAAGAATGCAAGAGAATAATGAAGAGATAAAGAAGAGCAATTAGACACACACCAAACAAAAGGATTTATAGTGGTTCGGTGCCAACCTTGCACCTACGTCCACTCCTCAAGCTCCTGCTTGGGAATTTCAGTCCACTAATCTTGTATTCAACCCGAATACAAATATCGAAAACTCCGACTCTAGCTATCCTAACTAGACCACTTATTTTTCGGGTACAAGCCAACCCAATACACTCCGATTCTAGGTTCGGATCAACCTTCCCTTATTTTGGAACCCCTCCAAAACAAAACCAATCACTCAAACTGAGTATAACAATTTATAGCACAAATAAGTACAAAGAAAGCTCCTTCAATGAGCGAATATAACTTTAAATACACTTTACTCAAGAGCAGAAGACCCTTTTTGGATTTCCTCAAGGTGGATGGAGACTTGAATGTGCACTTGAGGAGTTGGTGAGCTTGGATTAAAGGCTTCTTGAAAGCTTTGAATGAGCTCTTGCTTAGGGCTGAAAAGTTGGCTTGAAATCTCTTTTTCAAAATCTCTCTACTTGAATCCTCTACATGATTTCCACCTTTTTGTTCCTTTTATAGCTTGAAGAAATAGAGGAAATCATTCTAGACCGAAAAAAGAGCTGTTAGGCTGTATTAAATGAGCATTAAAAGCATTTAAAATGGGTTAAAAACTAGCCGTTGTGGAAAAATCCCATCACAGGGATCGACTCATGAGTCGACTCATTCCTGGGGGTCGACTCATGGGTCGATCTCTGTGGAAAATCGTCACAGAAGTGAACGGGATCCATGGTTCTGTAAAACTGGCAAAAAGACCCACAGAGGTCGACTCATGAGTCGACTCATGCCTTGGGGGTCGACTCATGGGTTGACTCACAGGGTGTGCTAAGTCTGTACCGGCCAGGAAATTCAGCGTGCCAGTCATCTCATGTGCCATGAGTCGACTCATGGGTCGACTCATGATTTTCAATCATGCATATCTTTCAAAATACAAGTCCAAAATCAATAAAATTTTCACCATTGGATCACAAATCTTTTATTCTATCATTTGATACTATCAAATTAGGATTTTGATAAAATTATAATTTTGCCTCTGAAGAGCAATAAGGCTTTTTCAAGTGAGAAATATTAGTACCCCTTCAACTGCTTTGTAATCATCAAAATCAATCTAGGGAGCAACAACCTTGTAACCATGAAATCGATAAATATTACTAAAGATTTGTATATGATACAAACTAATTTATTATTAAGTACTTCAATGTCAGATTCTTGGGTATTGGATACCTCCTGTAGTTCACACCTTTGCAAATCATTGCAGGGTCTACAGGAAGTAAGAAATCTAAATAAAGGTGACTTCATGCTATTCGACACTAGTGGAGAGTCCATTCAGGCTGAAGTCATAGGAACCAGGGTTTTAAAGTTGCGTTCGAGTAAAATTTTGGAACTGAAGATCTGTTATTATATTTCTAATATTGTTAGAAATATTATTTCTATACTATTGTTATTGGAACAAAATTTTGAAATAATTACAAAGAATAATGGTTGTACTATTTACTTTTTTAATGAATTTTATGAAAGTATTTTTATTGATAATGGTCTTATATTTTTTTTACTTAATGATAATATATTTCATATTGATAATATGAAGAAAAGAAGAGAGAGGATGTGAATGTCACATACCTCTGGCATTGCCGACTTGACCATATAAATGAGTTAAGAATTAATAAGTTATTCAAAGATAATTTTTTTGATCCTTATAATTATGAATTATATGGAACTTATAAATTTTACCTCATAGAAAAAATAATCAAACTCCATTTACTGGACATGGAGAAAAGGTGAGTGACATTTTGGACCTTGTACATACTGATGTATGTAGTTTGATATCGACTTAAGCCAGAGGTGGATACTTTTATTTCATCATATTTACTAATGATAGGTCTAGGTTTGGATATGTGTATTTAATGAAATACAAATTTGAAGCCTTTGACAAATTTAAAGAGTATCAAAGAATGGTCGAGAAACAAACTGGTAAAAGTATTAAAACTCTTCGATCAGATCAAAGAGGAGAATACTTATCTAGTAAATTTTTTAATTATATAAAATAAAATAGAATACTCTATCAATGGACACCTCCTTATACTCCACAATTAAATAAAATTATGGAAAGGAGGAATCACATCTTATTAGATATGGTGCAGTCTTCACGGATCTTTTGATATCCTTCTGGGGATATGCCCTCGAGGCTGCAGCATATATCTTAAATAAAGTACCTATGAAATCTATTTCTAGCACTCCATATGAAATATGGAAAGAAAAAAAATCCAATCTTAAGCATCTTAAGATTTGGGGTTGCCCAGCTTATGTGAAAAATGTTGATGGACTTAAGCTGGATGCTAGATTAGAAAAATGCAGATTTGTAGGTTATCCCAAGGAGAGTATAGGATACTACTTCTACAATCCTATTCAACAAAAGGTGTTTGTTGGTAGGCATGTCATATTCTTGGAGAAAGAGTTTATCCAAGAAGGAAGCAGTGGGAGGTCTGTCAAACTTGAGAAAGTTTGAAACTTACAATCCATCCAGGATTCACAAAATAGTTCTCAACCAGATGTGCCCATTATTAAGGCACAGCCACTACACACACCTCCTGTCTGAAGGTCGAGTAGAGTGCATAATGTACCACTCAGGTATGGGTTTGTCATTGAGAATGATAATACAACCCACATCATTGAGAATGATAAACCTATGACCTATTCGGAAGTTGTCATGAGTAGTGACTCTGATAATTGGCTCAATATCATGAAATTCAAAATGGACTCTATGTATACTAACCAAGTTTGGACTTTGGTTGATGCACCTAAGGGTGTGACCCCAATAGGCTACAAATGGGTCTTCAAAAGATGATTAGAGTAGATGGCCAAGTAGAGATCTATAAGGCTAGGCTGGTGGTAAAAGATTTCAGACAAAAATAAGGTGTTGATTATGAAGAAACCCTTTCGTCGGTAGCCATGCTCAAGTCTATTTAGATAATGCTTGCTAATGCAGCATACCATGACTATGAGATCTGACAGATGGACGTCAAGACTACCTTCTTCAATGAAAATCTTGAGGCAGAAGTCTATATGACTCAGTCTGAGAGATTTATCTCTAGTGGGAGAGCAAATCAGGTATGCAAGCTGAATAGGTCCATTTATGGATTAAAGCAAGCATCGAGGAGATGGAATGTCTATTTTGATGAGATGGTCAAATCGTTTGGCTTCATCAAAAATGTGGATGAATCTTGTGTCTATAAGAAAAATAGTGGGAGTGCTATTATCTTCTTGATCCTGTATATAGATGACATACTGCTCATTGAGAATGATATCCTGATGTTGCAATCGGTCAAGACTTGGCTATCACAAAAATTTTCTATGGAAGAATTGGGTGAAGCATCCTATGTACTTGATATAAAGATCTATAGGAATAAATCAAAAAGGATGCTAGGCTTGTCTCAGTCTAGGTACATTGACCTGGTGTTGAAGAGATTCAACATGGAGGAAAGTAAAAGAGATTACTTGCCCATAGGCCATGGCATACAACTCTCTAAGAAGATATCTCCTAAGACACCTAAAGAGAGTAATAGAATGAGTTCTATTCCTTATGCTTCGGCTATAAGATCGATTATGTATGCTATGTTGTATACCAGGCCTGAAGTGGCTTATGCCTTAGGCATTGTAAGTAGATTTCAGACTGATTTCAGAGAAAATCATTGAAAAGCTGTGAAAAATATACTCAAGTACTAAAGAAAGACTAAAGATATTTTTCTGATATATGGTGGATCTGATTTAAAATTGAAGGGTTATACTGATTCTAGTTTTCAATCTGATTCAGATGATAGTAAATCTATATCTGGATATGTGTTCACCTTGTATAATGATGCAATAAGTTGGAAAAGTTTCAAACAGCAAACTGTTGCTGACTCGATCACTAAGGTTGAGTATATTACTGCAAGTGAGGTTGTTAAGGAGGCCATCTGGATGAAGAAATTTATCTCTGAGTTGGGTGTGGTTCCAGGGATTGAACAACTAGTGTCCCTTTATTGTGATAATACTGGGACAGTTGCTCAAGCCAAAGAACCAAGGTCTCACCATAAATCCAAGCACATCCTAAGATGATTCTACTTCGTTCGGAAGATAGTCGAAAGATGCGATATGATCATGGAGCGAGTTAACATCAAGAACCATATAGCAGACCTGTTCACTAAGGCCTTGTCAATGTAGCAGTTTGACCATCATCTTAATAGCATGGGTATCAAGTATAGAGGCGATTGGCTTTAGTGCAAGTGGAAGATTGAAAGAATAACCTCCTACAATCTAATCACATATGGGATACGATAGGGTGTTTATTGTAATTTATCTTCCAAACTTATATAATTGATATTTATATTATTAATAAAATAGGTATGTTTGATTCATTATATGCTGCATCTTAGTGTTTCTTAAGATTATAATGAACCCCATATGTTCAGGCAATGGTTTTAGGGCCGTGATGAGATCATGCCAGTGAGACCTAAATCTATGATAGCCCTGATCTAAAATATTTTTAGTCATTGGTACATTGAGTTAGAGATCAATGATATCGGTAAGACTGGCATGTCCTATGTATGCTCAGAAATGAGGATGGTTGATCTCACAACCACTTGTGTGGTTACACTAATACAAAAATATGAGTGCTCATTAGAGAATGAGTTCATTAAATTGACCTACGAGAGAATATCAGATGGAGTCTTATTTACATATCAACTAATATTCCTCTAGTGAGGTTGTATAAGTGATTCTTTGATCTGAGATCACCATGGTATCTTGTGTACTTGGGTCCATATTTTGGTCCACTTCTTAACTTGGTTCTTTGATCCTTGTATGGGGTGTTCTTGTTGGGAATTGTGTCTTAAAACCAATCGTTTGACGATTGTGCTAATTATAAATGTATATGAATTGATACATAATAAAAGTTATTTAATATTTTTCATCACAAGGATATATCTTCTAATGAACTCTTGTATTGTGATGAAGTCCTTAAGACTATTTTGATCGATAAAGAATGATTTATCATGTAGTTTTTAAACTGGTTTGCGATCAAACGATACGCTATTACTAGGATGATAGTGATATCAAGTGTAGATCATTATGTGCCATATGCATTGGTTGTCCTCGTAACTAAAGGATATGGAGATATTGGTATGGCATGCAGGTGAGATGTAGGAGTATATCATCACGAAACATGACCAACTATGGAGCACTCTACTGTCAAGGATAGCTCGTGAAGTGTATGGGTATAAGTGTCTCTCCGATCTGAGATCATCATGATGACTTGCAAGCAACTCACTGTACTTTGATGTCGAACTAACTGAGTTTTTAATTCAGTGATGGAAGATTTTTAGGTGTAGTCAAGTACTTGTTAAGTCAGTGCGGAGTCAAGATGGGATTGACTCCTCTGAATTAGTAGGAGAATTGCATTAGTGTATTTTAATTTAGCAAAATCTGAGTCCGGATAATCCATGTGATGGATTTGTAAAAGATTGAAATATAATGTACATGACTTATCTAAGATTGACAGTTAAATCCTAGGTCATTCTTGAGCATTAGGATCAAAAGGATGAATTATACGATAACCATACGCCAATAGGTTCTTGAATGTTGCTTGGCCATCATTCGACCTATCCGGACGTCAGGTCATCATTACTAGATAGTTACATCGATTGGTCTAGAAAGGTGTTCCTATGCTACTAGCTTAGATTCAAACCTATAGGGTCATACTCAAAAAATTTTTTTGACTGATTATGTGACTGATCAATGATTGAGAATCATTCAAGGACTTAATCATCAATTTGATTGATGGTTAATCTTATGCAAAAATTATAATAAATTAATTCATCAAGTGTTAGTAAATTAATAAAAAATTAATTAGTAATTAGATTACTGATTAACTTAATTTGATTGAGCAAAGAGGATTAAATAAAATCTAATTGAATTGGATTCAATTAGGTTTGATCCGATTATTTTATGAGATGACCTAATTGCTAAAAGAGAATTGTCTCTGTTTTGGTCAGGACTTTGATTCAATCAATTTCTAATTTGATTAGAATTTGGTTAAAAATTTATAAACCTAATTAGATTAGATTTTATATATTTTATTTGGGCTAAACTAGATATGATTGGGTTTGGATTCAGATAAGAAAATTAAGAGTCTTTATTGGAATAGGACTCTTCTCTCTGCACCAATCCAGATTGCATGCCATATATCTTCACACAAAAAATTATTTTGTATGAGATTTTTTCACACCAAAGTGTTTTTTCTTTAATATATCTAATATCTAAATTTGATTTAGTTTTGATAAAAGAAAAGTTTTAAAATTAGATTTCAAAATATTTTTTATCAGGAGAATCTGTTCTCATCTAGATCAATCTCTCTATGTTAATAAATTATTTTCTCCTTATATGTGTGACATTTTAAGGAGATGTTTTGTGGGAGATAATTTAGAGAACTAATTTACTGTTGAAAAATATAGAAAGAGATGTCTCATTTTTTTTTGCATATTTTGGGATATAGAATTGTGAAGGGAGGCAGAATCCTGTAAGAGTCCAGGATCATTAGGACTCTTCACCCTACCTCCTTACATGCCTATAAAAAGGGCTTTTGTGGTTTCTTTTATGTGTACAAGATATCAGATGAGAGCTCTTCAAGTGGTACAAGTTTGGGCATGATTCATGTTGTGAAAAATAGAGAGGAGGGTCCTCTCTGTTGGGGTGTGCACAAAAACCTAAATTTCATATTTTTGATTCTAAGGGTTTGGGAAGAGAAAATAAATTAGAAAAAAATTATTTTCTTCTCCATCTTTTTTTTACCTCTTCATATCCTTTAGAAGTCTATCTTCAATCTTTGAAAAGGTTTTAAAGATTTGAATAAAAGATCCAAATCAGCCAAGAATAAGGTCTTCACGCGAGCAAGTACTCCCGAGAAGATCGATCAGATCGAAACTTCGAGTAAATTTTTCATAGAGGCTAGACACATGTGCGGCTATGAGCAACCAGTAAGGATTCTCTCCACTATATCTCTCAATAGTGGAGATCATTGATCCATGATCAGGTATGGAGTTCTGAACTCAGATTAGAAGTAGATGTAATCTACTACTCATATGCATGCATGCTAATTTTATCTTCAGATTATTTCAGATTTTATATGCAACATAATATGTCATAGATCCTAGAGTAGATTGATTTGATGATTAGATCATATGTATATTAGATTAATTTGATTAATCTAGTTATCTTTCGCTATAATTTTTTTGAAAAAATTTTGAAATACATGTGTTGGTGCAAAAATCTGCTTGCACCGGAGAAGCTGGAGTCGAGAAAGTCGCGGTCGCCGTCGGGACCTGCAAAGGAAGTCTAAACCGGAGGTGGGGTTGCTCCGGCAAGACCCTCCAATGCTCAAGTCAGTTCTCTGTCTCAACAAGAATGGAGTGCTCGAACGGAGAATTTAGCAGAGTTTTTAGATGAAAGATGAGAGCTTATCGAATAACGTATCTGGGGTTTCCCTTTTATAGACGAAGAGGGCAACAGATTGATAGCGATGCCTGTAACCGTCTGGTAGTGGGCCACCCAGAGTCAGGAAGAATTTATTGCGGAGAGTAGTGGAGCGGGGTCGTGGCTATTGCCGTGGCTTGCCACACGAGATCAGTTACGGAGAGTGGAGCGACGTCCGCTGTCGTGACTCATCTTGGGGTGGTGGAATCGCACAGGATCCGCCGCAGGGAGTGAAGCAAAATCATGGCTGTTAATACAGCCTGTCAGGGAGTAATGGGGTCGCGTAGGGTCCGCCGCAGGGAGTGGAGCAGTGTTGTCCGTTATTGTGGCCTGCCAGGGGGTCCAGACTTGTCGGTCGGAGCTTGGTTGGAGTCGGTAGCGAGGTCCGGCACCCGTAGAAGTCTGGATGAAGTCTACTTGCAGTTGGGGTCATGGGCAGAGTCCGGCTCCCGCAGGAGTCCGGACGAAGTATGTCTGCAGCCGTTGGTGTCGAGGATGGAACTCGGCTCCCGTAGGAGATCGGGCGGAGTCCTCTCAGAGTTGATGTGGCGGACGGAGTCCGGCTCCCGTAGAAGTTCGGGCGGAGACCTTCTGCAGTTGAAGTTGGTGATGGAGCTCGGCTCTCGTAGGAGTCCGGGCGGAGTCCTCCTGCAATTGAAGTTAGGTGCGAAGTCTGGCTCCCGTGGGAGTCCGGACGGATCTTACCGGTGGTTGAAGTTGGTGACGGAGCTCGGCTCCCGTAGGAGTCCGGGCGGAGTCCCTCCTGAGGTTGGAGCTGTGGATAGAGCCCATCTCCCGTGGGAGTTCGAACGGAGTCCTTCTTCGGTTGAAGTTGGCGACGTAGCCCGACTCCTGTAGGGGTTCGGGCTAAGCTCGCAAGGGCTAATTCCGTTGAGAACTTCGACCGTGGGTATTTTGTACCCAATACTAGTCCCCCTACTTCCAAGTTTGAATTTCGAATGAAGGAAGTACAGAGAGATGGGCATGGCCGAAGTTATCCCCTCGAATTCTGTGCATAACCGCCCTTGGATATGTTGGCATTTAATGGGCGCACATCAGAGCCCTTTTTTCGGTTAAGGCGACCTGAAGAGTCTTTTCGAAACTCCAGCCGAAACGTGATCCCAAGCATCGCGCTACGAAAATTTGCGAACAGTCAATCCTCGATAGCGGCGAGTGGGACACGCGGGACACGTGGCATGCACCAGTTGGCCTAGGGACACCCGCCGCCATAACTGCGCTAAGATCCGTTGGCTATTTAAACCCCCTACTCTTCCTTCGGGGCTTCATCCTGCCGAGAGGACGGCACCTTTCTTTCGTCTAAGAGCCTAGCTACTCAGCCACTTCCTCCGCACCGATCCTTGCCGTCTTCAGCCCCTCGATTCTTCTCTAAGGGGTTCCCACGTCATGTCCTCCACCCCGGAGGCCATCCTCGAAGGGATGTCTAGGGCTTGGAGGAAGGCAAGGAGGAGAACAGTGGCCGGTGAGTTCTCCAGTCATCAAGTGGCCGCTGAGGATCCCCGTCGTTTCAAAGGGGGCTCAAGGAAGAATTTCTTCAACAACAGGGGTTTAATAACGGGGGCCGTCGGTAAAGGTATTCTGCCCGAGAATTTTGGAGTAGCAAGGCGGGGTGATACCGGTCAAGAGGGCAAAGCCGTCGTCACAAGCTGTGGCGGGATCCTTGATGCCGTCGGGGCCGAGGGACCAGAAGCGGTCGACGTCGACGGTGGGGCAGTAAAACTTGTTGCGGGGGTGGTGGAAGTAGCGCATGCCGACCTTGCCGGAGCATTTTGGACGGTGGCTACCACGGAGTATTCGGTGATGACGCATATCTCTGGCGCCACCGTTGCCCCCAGGATGACTCCGGTTCTTCTTGAAACAGGTCTTCGTCATTGCTGCCGTTGCCCTTACCACCCCCGGGAATCTATCCCATCCTTTTCCCCCTGAGGTTGGGACTTCGGAGGTGGGGCGAAGCAAGGCGGGGCGAAAGCCGATAGGCCAGCCACACGCACTGGACACGAAATGGGAAGAGAAGTTTGCAGCTTGAAGCGGCTTCCGGTGTATCCTTTCCAAACCGTGTTCTCGATGTCGTCGATGATGTATTTATTTTTCTTCTGACCCACCGGGTCTTGTAACGTACACCTTGTTGGTTGAAAAATGAAAAGGAGATTTTGTTACCTCGTCTGCATCTTGCATCGAATAGTCGTCTGTCGAACTTCTTTATTCTTCTTTCTTCTCTCTTCCTCCTTTTCTTCTTTTCTTTTTCATGTCGTCCTAAGGTCATCGATGACCTCTTTTATTCATGTTGGATTGTTATTTACCGAGCTCCTTTTCGACTTTTACGTCGTTCGAAGATACCCGGTTGTCATTTTTCTGTCATTGGCTGCAGGCTCGCTTGGGGCCATTCGGGCCTGGGGTCCCTCCTAGGGCTTGAATTCGGGGATCCGAGCTTCTGTCACCCTAAGTAAGTTATCCTATTTTATGTCGAAAACTTCCTCAAAAGCTGGGACTCCCGATGGGAGCCCCAGTCCTTGCGGTGACAGAGTTTTCTGTACCTCGACCGCTGTCTGTTTTCCAATCGTAGCTGTCATGGTCCGTTGCCTTCCTCTTTCCTTTTCGCTCGAAACTTTTCTCCACTGAAGTCAAGGAGAAGTTCGGCTCTCGTGGGAGTCCGGACGGAACCCTCCTGTGATTGGAGTCGTGGGCGGAGCCCGGCTCCCGTAGGAGTCCGGGTGGAGTCTTCCTTGGCGTCGTGGACGGAGCCTGGCTCCCGTAGGAGTCTGGGCGGAGTCTTCCTTGGCATCGTGGATGGAGCCTGGCTCCCGTAGGAATCCGAGCGGAGTCTTCTTTGGTGTCGTGGATGGAGCCCGGCTCCCATAGGAGTCCGGGCGGAGTCTTCCTTGGCATCGTGGATGGAGCCCGGCTCCCGTAGGAGTTCGGGCGGAGTCTTCCTTGGCGTCATGGATGGGGCCCGGCTCTCTTAGGAGTCTGGGTGGAGTCTTCCTTGGCGTTGTGGATGGGGCCCGGCTCCCATAGGAGTCCGGGTGGAGTCTTCCTTGGCATCGTGGATGGAGCCCGGCTCCCGTAGGAGTCCGGGCGGAGTCTTCCTTGGCGTCGTGGACGGGGCCCGGCTCCTGTAGGAGTCCAGGTGGAGTCTTCCTTGGCATCGTGGATGGAGCCCGGCTCCCGTAGGAGTCTGGGTGGAGTCTTCCTTGGCGTCGTGGACGGGATCCGGCTCCCGTAGGAGTCCGGGTGGAGTCTTCCTTGACGTCGTGGATGGAGCCTGGCTCCCGTAGGAGTCCGAGCGGAGTCTTCCTTGGCGTCGTGGATGGAGCCCGGCTCCCGTAGGAGTCCGGGCGGAGTCTTCCTTGGCGTCGTGGATGGAGCCCGGCTCCCGTAGGAGTCCGGGCCTTCCACTTTGCTCGAGCCAGGGCGAGGTTCTCCTCCCGTTCCCGGCCCGGCTGTGGGGGCGCGTTAGGGCGCTGTAAGGTCTCTCCCTCCATCCGATCTAAAAGAACCGGGCCTTTGACTTTGCTCATGTCAGGATGAGGTTCTCCTCCTGTTCCTGACATGGCTGTGGGGGCACATTAGGGCGCTGTAAGGCCTCTCCCCCCATCCGGTCTAAAAGAACCGGGCCTTTGAATTTGCTCATGTCAGGACGAGGTTCTCCTCCTGTTCTTGACATGACTATGGGGGCACATTAGGGTGCTATAAGGCCTCTCCCCCCATCCGATCTAAACGGAATCGGGCCTTCGACCTTGCTCAAGTTAGGGCGAGATTCTCCTCCTGTCCCTAACAGGGCTGTGGGGGCGCATATGGGCGTTGTAGGGCCTCTCCCCCCATCCGGTCTAAATGAAACCGGGCCTTCGACCTTGCTCATGTCAGGACGAGGTTCTCCTCCTGTTCCTGACATGGCTATGGGGGCACATTAGGGCGCTGTAAGGCCTCTCCCCCCATCCGGTCTAAATGGAATCGAGCCTTCGACCTTGTCGGGATGAGGTTTCCCTTTCGTTTTTGATACAGTTTGTTTGCATTGTCCAAGGACATATAGGTATGTGATTTTCAATTAAAATGAAGTTACTGGTAGTACATTCGCAAGTTTTTCGAGCTCCACAGTCGCGGGAGGTCGGCTCCTCCGAGTTCCTTAAGGTAATAAGTTCCGGGTCGGACTACTTCTTTGACTTCATACGGTCCCTCCCAGTTTGGGGCGAGTTTTCCTCGGTCCTGAGGTTGCGAGACAGCAGCTCATCGAAGTACTAGATCTCCCACTCCAAAGGCTTTGTTCTTAACCCGGGCGTTGTAATATCGAGCAACCTTCTGTCTGTAGGCTGCCATCCGAACCTGAGCTATCTCCCGTCTTTCTTCCAGTAGGTCAAGGTTGGCTCTAAGACCTTGCAAACTTTGATGTTCGTCGAACGCCATGACTCGTGCTGACGGGAGTTTAAGCTCGATAGGGATGACGGCTTCCGTATCGAAGGCTAAAGCGAAAGGGGTCTCCCCCATAGGTAGCCTCTGAGTAGTTCGATACGCCCACAACACATGATAAAGTTCGTCCGCCCAAGTTCCCTTCGCTTTTTCAAGCCTTGTCTTAATCCCCTGCAAAAGGGTTCTGTTGGTCACCTCAGCTTCGCCGTTCGCCTGGGGATGGGCTACTGATGTGAAGTTGTGGGAGATGTTTAGATCTTCACAGAATTCGGCAAATTTTGCTCCCAAAAATTATCGTCCATTATCAGTGATTAGGGTTCTAGGCAGACCGAACCTACACACGATCGATTTCCAGACGAAATCTTGTACTTTTGCTTCTGTGATTTTTGCTAGTGGTTCGGCTTCAACCCATTTGGTGAAGTAGTCGATCGCTACGAGGAGGAACTTCCTTTGCCCAGATGCCATAGGAAAAGGGCCAAGGATATCCATCCCCCATTGTGCAAAAGGCCATGGGGCACTCAAGGGTGTGAGCTCGGTGGTGGGCTGTCTCTGGATGTTGGCGTATCTCTGGCATCGATCACACTTTTTGACATATTCAATCGAATCACGATGCATCGTTGGCCAGTAATATCCCTGGTGGAGCAGCTTGTGGGATAAAGATCTAGCCCCCAAATGGTTTCCGCAAATCCCCTCATGTACTTCCCACAAGGCGTAGTCAGCTTCCGAGGGCTGGAGACATTTCAAGAGGGGCAAGGAGTATGATCTTTTGTACAATTTGCCCTCATAAAGGATGTACCGGGAGGCTTGATTTCGGAGCTTCCGAGCCTCCTTCGCATCCTGGGGGAGAACTCCATCTCTGAGATAGGTTATCAGCGGGTCGACCCAGCTGGGCTCGTGGTCAATCTCCATTACAGGCCGCGATTCTTCTGTACTCGGGTGTTTTAGAACTTCAAAGAGGATGCCTTTGGGCAATTCGGCCGGAGCCGATGTCGCCAGATTGGAGAGAAGATCGGCTCTGGTATTCTCCAGCCTTGGAATCTGTCTAATGTTGAAGCTGCTGAAGGCGGGGGTGAGCTCCTTTACCTTCTCAAGGTATCTGGCCATACTGTCCTCCCGCGCTTCGTAACTCCCACTGACTTGCCCCACCACCAGTTGAGAGTCACTGTGCACCCGGAGCTGACTTATTCCCAGATCTCTGGCGATCCTTAGTCCTGCGATCAGAGCTTCATATTCCGCTCCATTGTTTGTTGTGGGGAACTCAAAACGCAGAGCGTACTCCACGATGACTCCCTCCGGACTGACCAAGATCAGGCCTGCACCTGCGCCCGACATGTTGGAAGATCCGTCCACATAGAAGGTCCAAAAGCGATCGGAGGGATTGGCCTCTTCGTTGGGGGAGTTCGGTTGAGACTTCAGGTTGTCAACTTTGCTTTGCTCAGGTTCGGCCTCCTCTGGGATGGTGCACTCTACTATGAAATCTGCCAGTATTTGGGCCCTTACTGCTGGTTTAGGTCTGTAGTTGATGTCGAATTCCATGAGCTTGATCGCCCATTTTGCCATTCTTCCAGAGGTGTCAGCCCGGTGCAAAACCACCTTGATCGGTTGATCGGTGAGTAGCATCACGGTGTGCCCTTGAAAGTAGGGTCGGAGCCTCCGAGCTGCAACCAACAAGGCGTAGGTCAGTTTTTCTAATTTGGTGTACCTGGTCTCGACGTCCCTCAGCGCGCGGCTAATGTAGTAGACTGGTCGCTGGACTTTCGTTTCTTCTTTGACAAGGATGGCTGCGAGGGCCATGGGAGAGATCGCTAGGTATAAAAATAGTTCCTCCCCAGGTTCAGGCTTTGCCAACAGCGGGGGTGAGCTAAGGTAGCTTCTTAACTCTTCGAATGCTTGTTGGCACTCAGAGGTCCAACAGAAGTTCTTCGGCTGCTTGAGGGTTTGAAAAAAGGGCAAGCACCGTTCGGCCGACCTCGCGATGAAGCGATTAAGAGCCGCTATCCTCCCTGTGAGGTGCTGAACCTCTTTGATCGACTTTGGGGCGGTCATCTCCTGGATGGCACGAATTTTCTCTGGATTGGCCTCAATCCCGTGCCCTGATACCATGAAGCCCAGGAACTTTCCTGAGGTTACTCCGAAAGCGCATTTAGTTGGGTTCAGCTTCATTCTATACTTTTAGAGAGCGTCAAAGGTCTCCTCGAGGTCGGCGACATGATTTCTGGAAGACTTGCTTTTTATGAGCATATCGTCCACGTAGACCTCCATGTTTCGGCCGATCTGCTCTTTGAAGATTTTATTCACCAATCGTTGGTAGGTTGCGCCCGCATTCTTGAGGCTGAAAGGCATGACCCTGTAACAGTAAAGGCCGGATTAGTGATGAAAGTTGTCTTTTCTTCATCTTCCGATGCCATTCTAATTTGATTATAGCCAGAGAACGCGTCCATAAAGGTGAGGAGCTCATGGCCTGAGGTCGCATCCACCAGTTGGTCGATTCTGGGAAGGGGGTAGCTGTCCTTTGGACAAGCCTTATTCAGCTTTTTGAAGTCTATGCACATCCTCCACTTGTCGTTTGCATTTTTGACCAGAACAACATTGGAAATTCAATCAGGATAATTGACTTCCTTAATGAATCCGGCCTTGAGGAGCTTATCCACTTCCTCAGCTATCACCTTCTGCCTCTCCGAGGCATGACTTCGAATTTTTTCTTTCATCGATCGATGCTTTGGATCGACGGCCAGATGATGCTCCATGACTTCCGTGTCAATCCCTGGCATGTCTGCTGGAACCCAAGCGAAAACGTCTGCATTCCTTCGTAGAAAATCAATAAGACGCATCCGCACCTCCTCCCCCAGGTTGGAGCCAATTAGCGCCACATGCTCCGCGTTCCCATCATTTAAAGGGATTGGTACCAGATCTTCGATTGGGCCGCCCCTTTCTTCGGTGAGGTCATCGCGAGCATCTAGTCCATCGACGGGACAGGGGTCAGCCTGATCGCTTCTTTGCAAAGTGATGTTGTAGCAGTGTCTGGCCAGGGCTTGGTCTCCCCAGACCTCTCCGATCTCCTGGTTGGTGGGAAACTTCAACTTCAAATGGTAGGTCGAAATGACAGCTCGGAGAGCATTGAGGCCGGATCGGCCAAGGATTGCATTGTAGGCGGATGGCGCCTTCACCACCAAAAAATTCACCAGAGCCCTGGATTGCTTTGGATATTGACCCGCGGCCACAGTCAAAGCTATCATTCCTTCCGTCGGAACGGCGTCACCAGTAAACCCTACCAGGGGGGAGCAAATCGGCCTCAGATGACCGTCAAGAGCGGACATTCTTGAAAAGGCATCGTAGAACAAGATGTCGGCCGAACTTCCGTTGTCGACAAGAATGCGACGGACGTCGTAATTTGCTATATTCAAGGAAACTATGACTGCATCATTATGAGGGAATTGGACTCCCTGGGTGTCTTTTTCGGTAAAGGTTATGGGTTCTTCAACCTTTTGCCGCTTGGGGGATACAGCCGGTATGTTGGTTGCCTCCCGTCGGGATCCCCCCGAAATGGTGTTTACGGAATCCGATAGAGGCCGATCGTCCGGCCACTTTTTGTCGGCGACCATAGCCGGAGGTAGTTGTGCGGATGCCTCGCGAGAAGGCATCAGATGAGGGAAGGAAGAGTGGGCAGATGAGGAAAGGAGAAGTGGGTGCCGGATAAGATGATCGGAGGTGGATCCGTTGAGCGCTCCTTTAAGAACAAGGGTATTGCGAAGACACAGCCCTTCCTCTAGCGCCAATCCTGTTGGTGCAAAAATCCGCTTGTGCCGGAGAAGCTGGAGTCGAGGAAGTCGCGGTCACCGTCGGGACCTGCAAAGGAAGTCTAAATCGGAGGTAGGGTTGCTCCGGCAAGACCCTCCGACGCTCAAGTCAGTTCTCTGCCTCAACAAGAATGGAGTGCTCGAACGGAGAATTTAGCAGAGTTTTTAGATAGAAGATGAGAGCTTATCGAATAATGTATCTGGGGTTTCCCTTTTATAGACGGAGAGGGCAACAGATTGATAGCGACGCCTGTAACCGTCTGGTAGTGGGCCGCCCAGAGTCAGGAGGAATTTATTGTGGAGAGTAGTGGAGAGGGGTCGTGGCTATTGCCGTGGCTTGCCACGCGGGATCAGTTACGGGGAGTGGAGCGACGTCCGCTGTCGTGACTCATCTGGGGGTGGTGGAATCGCACAGGATCCGCCGCAGGGAGTGGAGCAGAATCATGGCCGTTAATACAGCCTGTCAGGGAGTAATGGGGTCGCGTAGGATCCGTCGCAGGGAGTGGAGCAGTGTTGTCCGTTATTGTGGCCCGCCAGGGGGTCCAGACTTGTCGGTCGGAGCTTGGTTGGAGTCGGTAGCGAGGTCCGGCACCTGTAGAAGTTCGGACGAAGTCTACTTGCAGTTGGGGTCATGGGCAGAGTCCGGCTCCCACAGGAGTCCGGACGAAGTCTGTCTGCAGCCGTTGGTGTCGAGGATGGAACTCGGCTCCCGTAGGAGACCAGACGGAGTCCTCTCAGAGTTGATGTGGCAGATGGAGTCTGGCTCCAGTAGAAGTTCGGGCGGAGACCTTCTGCAGTTGAAGTTGGCGATGGAGCTCGGCTCCCGTAGGAGTCCGGGCGGAGTCCTCCTGCAATTGAAGTTAGGTGCGAAGTCCGGCTCCCGTGGGAGTCCGGACGGATCTTACCGGTGGTTGAAGTTGGTGACGGAGCTCGGCTCCCGTAGGAGTCCGGGCGGAGTCCCTCCTGAGGTTGGAGCTGTGGACAGAGCCCATCTCCCGTGGGAGTTCGGGCGGAGTCCTTCTTCGGTTGAAGTTGGCGACGTAGCCCGGCTCCTGTAGGGGTCCGGGCTGAGCTCGCAAGGGCTAATCCCGCTGAGAACTTCGACCGTGGGTATTTTGTACCCAACAACATGCATGAAATCGCCTACGCATCCCAACAATGATATGAGAGCCTAGGTTCGTTATGACATGATTTATGTGCATGTTAAATTTAAAATTTAATTTTATTTAGATCAGATATGTAAAATTTAGATCTGAATTTAATTAATATTTGGTCGCACAAACTGATATAAGGTTGTCCTGCTGTAGGTGTTAGATGTGTGCCCTAGATTCCAGATTGGCTGACACATTCCTGTACAAATGTAAGGGCAAATTTATAATTTTGACTATAAATGAATAAAAAGGTTATTCTTCTATTACATTATGTACATTATGTCTATGATACATCCTTTGAGTTAGTAAGAATGTTAATTCATATTTTCAAGAGTTGAAAATTTAGGACATGAATTTATATAACTAACTCACAAACAGCTCCTGACCATAGGATCATCACGAGGATGGTGATCGATCCGAAAGGCTGGTGTACGATCACTTTCTTAGGGTAGATGAGTCTTGAGTCTATGGTGTGAAGATACCGGAGTGAGAGTATAGATATTCATTGAGAATGAGAGTACTGAGCGTGACCACCTCGAGCAGTCATAAGGAAGTCTACCTTCTCGTCGATGACTAGCTCGATACTGTAGCTGTGTGTCTATTTCTTTAACTTGAGATGCATCGATAGTTCATCTTGAGTGTGTTATAATTTGACTACACCATAACTCGATCTCCTAGCCATTCAGAATTCTGAGGTGTATGTTGGCTGTAGCATATTCATTGTAGGAACCAGATTGCACCAAGATGGGATCTATCAACCTCGGTAGATGAGAGGAGTAGTCCTATGATGATCGAAAGATTGAGTTCTTAAGCCCATGGCCATGACAGAGTGAAATAATGAAAAAAAATTTTCCATTGGGATTTCACATCGGACTCGGATTGATCGATTGATTCATATGACTGATGTTGGGTTTGACGAGTTCACCTTAACCCTAATTCAGTCGGGACTCATGATAGAAGAACTCAATCATGCAGGTAGCTGCACTGGGAGGTTCATCTTTATTTCTGATGGGTTGCCACCATATATTGCTAGGTATTCTTGGTGGATTTTGGGAGCAATTAGAATGATCTTGATGATCGATCATTCTAATTGTCTGAATCAGAAGAGTTCTGATCCATCGAAAGGAGTTTCGATGATGTCGATGATGAGATCATGACATGTCTCATTACCACACAGAAATGAATCTAACTGGATCACACAAACAAGAGTTAGGGTCTGGATGTCATCAAGTGAGCTAGCTCAATTCGATTGATTTGGATTAGATCCAATTAGGTTCAAAAAAATCATGCTAGCACACGATTGAGCCTAACTTTCTCCTCGTGTAATCTTTTTCATCTCGACTGAGCCAAATGTGATTTGACTCACCCAGAGAACCTTGAGAATATTTTTTTCAATCTGAGTGGAGCCAGTCCAGCTTAAAAAAATCTTGTCTCAATTCATGAGATGAATTTAAGATAATACCTGCCAATTCCTGTCACTTGCCATTTTCGTTTTAGGACATCGATCAAACGTTGACTTATGGATCTTAAATTAAAGGCCACTTGGCAAGAGGTTATTGGAGAGTTTTTGTGGAGTGTCCACCTGCTAAATTAGGCCTCAAAGTGGGTGCCAAGATCAGATTGGGCATGCGCCCCAAGTGGATAAGGATAGAGTCCCATGAGATGAGGACTCTAATCCCTTGATCGACTTGGACTGTGGGGCACCAATCTCACTGTGCTTATCCAGTGTTGGTGCCAATAGTGGTTTTAATTGAGGAAATTCTTATCTAATATAATCAAATGACATCACTCCATCAATCAAAATTTTTTTAGAATTAATTAGAATTTTTTTATTGATCGAATGATGTGGCACTGCATGGCGTAGCAGGGTCTATTTAAACCCTATCTGCGCCTAGGGCTGAGAGAATCTACTCAATACCCAGAAAAAATGTGATTCCCCTCTACTTCTCTACATCCCATCTACTCCTCTCCCTCCCCTCTTCATGTCCAAGGAGTTGGGCATCCATCTGGTGCTTGTCCAAGGCGTGGTGGCTTCCTGATCAGAAGGCTACAGGGATTTATCGAGAAGCTGCTGCTCCAACTTAAGAAGATCTTTTGAAGATCTTTCAGATCAGATCCATATCTGATTTTTAGATCAGAGATTCACAAGGAGAAGATGATCTAGATCCTATTTGAGTGGATACCGATAGAGGCTAGATGACTGCGTGGCTATTTTTGAACCTCGAGCATTGCTGCGATCATCTACAGGGTAATCTAGTTACCCTAGAGGTATTTCTCTAATCCTCAAGTTTTAGATTTAATTTTAGATTAAATATTAGATAATAAGAATTAGATCTAATAGATCTTAGATCTAAAATAATGTAGGATATTTTTTTTTAAAATATTCTGCCCCAGATCTCATTAGATCTGGAAGATCCTACAAGAAAAAAGGTAATCTTTTACTTTAACTGGTATCAGAGCCAGGTTCATGGCTCTATTTTATATCTAATTTAGATCTAATTTTTATTTTTATTTATTTGATATTAATAAATTTTAGATATCACATCAGATATGATTAGATCTAAAATCAAAAAATTTAAAATTAAATCTAAGCAGATCTAACATGTATGAGATGCATGACTAGACTAGGAATAGTTTGAACTATGAATAGTCTTAAAGTTTTATATTTTAATATGATTAAAATATAAATTAGATTTAATTTATTCTCTAATTTTTTGATGTTATAAATATTATATTCAGATCAAAAAATAAAAAATAAAATTTAATTAATTCATAAGATTGATCTGCTGCATGCCTAGACTAGTTGTAGAATTGTTCTAGTAACTGTCTAGAATAGATTTTATATTGAATAGTTCAATTTAAATCTTATTTTTCAGATGTTATATGTGATGTATCAGATCTGAAAGCATACTAATTAGATCAGATTTTAATACATGAGATATATGCAAACTATGTATAAGTTAGATCTAAAATTATATATGTGATATGTAACTTAGATCTAACTAGTTTTGGTTAAATCAATATTTTTGATTAAGGTATTTCTCATGGCTATCCGGTCATAAGAACAAAGTAGGGTTTAAGACCCTCTCCTCCCATTCAATGGGGTGTTCTTATGACATGTAAGGGTGCTGCGTGTTCATCCTTAATCAGAAATCAAACTTACTTTTCTGCAAAACCCTAGATCCTGAAACCCTAGGATTTATTTTACATATTTTATTTATGAACCCAAGACTTAATTAATGAATTAAACTTATGAAATTAAATTAGGTCTAAATTGAGAATTTTAGGTCTAAATCATTTTCATAAAATTGGGTTCGGATTTGGGTAGCTCAATTAGGTCTAGCGGTTGATCAAACCGAATCAAAAGTTGGTTAGATGGGATCATGAAAGCTAATAATTGACCAGCCTAATAGGATTAAGTCTAGGTCAAGGTCGAATCATATTTAGATGTGACTCGATCAAGTTAAAACCTAATTTGGCTCAATGGTTAGAGCCTGAATTGTAGGCTAACCTAATTGGTTCTGGTTCAACAATTTGGTGTCTAAGATAAGTTGGGCAGATGCGACTGATTGATTTTTAATTGGGAGCTACTTGACTCGAATGCATTCTTGTCAAGTTAATGGCATATCCCTCCCACCGGTCTCACTTACCTGGCCATATGTGTTGACCTAGTTCTGATTTGTGGTGGCTAACAATTCGAGCTAACCTATGTCACTAGGTTAGTCATAATTGTTATGACTATATCAAGTCAAGTTTAATGAGACCTAAATCAAATCTCTCTAAGAAAATATTAAGTCTAAGGTCTTCCACCATTATGGATGTGCGGGTCCTTCTCGGGGTTGATTATTCTTGACTGGTTACAGTGACTCAGTTACACTGAAAAGATGCAACCATGTCCATTAGGCATTGGATGCTACAGATTAGAGGATAGGTTGTGCTCAATATTTTGAATACGGTGAGGGACTCAATTAGGAATCTAGTTCGTGCAAATGGTGGGTTTGATTTAACTAAGGATTGGAGCAATATTTTGGATACGGTGAGCTTCATGAATTAGAGACCAAGTTTTGGGTGCACCATGATTAGAGAATCATTGGACAAGAGTTATCCACTCATCAGTTGACCCATCACTAATAACTGTTAGGTGAGGTGATGAGTCAGTCGGTGAGACTGCACCACCCACAAGAAATCACTAATCACAGAGATTTTCACATCTCTACCTAGGGAGTGTAGGGATCTGAAAAAATAGTGGGAGCCTAATTTGTTTAAAAATAAAACTCCTAAATAAATTGATTAAGTCTGATTACAAAATCTAACTAGAAACTTTTGACTCTCTACAGGAAACATGTTTGCATCCAACCCCCTGACCAAAATACTAGACACCCATAGATTGACTGGACCTAATTTCAAGGATTGGTTGAGGAACTACAGAATTATTTTGGATTCTGAAAAATTGACTCATATCTTGGACCAGGACCCACCTGCCATGCCAGCACGTCCGACTGCTGAACAGAGAGCGTCTCTGAAAAAATGGACGGATGAAGATAACAAAGCTAGGTACTACATGTTGGGTGCAATGTCTGATGACTTGCAGTGCCAGCATGAGAATATTATGACTACCCGCCAAATGTTGGCTCATCTACAAGAGTTGTTTGGTGAACAAAGTCGCACAGCCAAGTATCAAGTCTACCAAAGATTTTTTAAGGCTAAAATGCATGATGGGCAGTCAGTCCAAGGTCATTGTTTGATAATGATCAAGGTCATTGAGGAGCTTGAGAAGCTCAGTATCATCTTAGACAAAGATTTTCAGATTGATGTGATCTTTCAGTCCTTGTCCGATGCATATGGTCAGTTCATCATGAACTTTCATATGTATAAGATGCAGTGTACCTTGGCGAGTTAATGAACATGTTGGTTACGACTGAGCTTTCTTTGAAGAATTCAAAAGGCTCAGTCCTTATTGTGGAGTAGACTTCTTCCAAGAGAAAGTCTTTTGAAAAGAAGAAAAAGTTTGCAAAGAAGCAGAAGGTGGATGGAAAAAAGAAGAAGACGGAACCGAAGAAGAAGGCTGCTGAAAAGAAAAAATGTTTCCACTGCAATTCAGACAGCCATTGGAAACGAAACTGTCCTCAATACCTGGCCACCCTGAAGAACAAGAAGGATGATCCTTCTGGAGGTATGCTCGTTATAGAATCTAATCTTACGATTTTCTCTGCATCCAGTTGGGTACTTGACTCTGATTCTAGTGCTTATTTGTGCACTTCTATGCAGAGTCTTGAGGAGAGTAGGAGGCTGAGGGATGGGGATATGATCCTACGCATCAAAAATGGAGCAAGAGTTGCTGCTGTGGTCGTGGGAACCTACCCTCTACGATTATCATTAGGATTAGATTTAGTTCTTAGAGACTGTTATTATGTGCCTGCAGCAAGCAAGAATTTGATTTCTGTTTCATGTCTAGTACAAGAAGGCTATGTGATTAGCTTTCATAAAAACCATTGTAACATATTTTATGAAAATAATAAAGTTGCAAATGATTTTCTTATTAATGGTCTCTATCAGCTATATATTGATGTATCTGTATTTAATATTGAGCAAAATATAAATGCCATAGGAATTAAAAGGTCCAGAGATAGTCTAAATGATAGGTATCTGTGGCACCTAAGGCTAGGTTATATAGCAGAAGATAGGGTTAAGAAATTGAAGAAATCCAGACTATTGAGTCCGTTGACTTTCGAGTCATATCCAGTTTGTGAATCATGCCTTCAAGACGAAATGACCAAGCTCTCTTTTATGGGACATGGGGAAAGGGCCACAGACCTACTTGCCCTAGTACATACGGATGTGTGCGGCCCATTTGATGTGCCGGCTAGAGGCAACTATGTCTACTTCATTACCTTTACCAATGATATGTCTAGGTATGGATATGTGTTTCTAATGAAACACAAGTCTGAATTATTTGAAAAGTTCAAAGAATTCAGGCATGAGGTAGAAAAATAAAAAGGAAAGTCCATTAAGGTTCTTCGATCAGATCGAGGAGGTGAATACCTTAGTCGAAAGTTCCTAGACTATCTTAAGGACAATGGCGTAGTCTCTCAATGGACTCCACCTGGAACGCCACAACTCAACGGGATTTCAGAATAGAGGAACTAGACCCTATTAGATATGATCCATTCCATGATGAGCTTCATAGACCTCCCTGAGTTTCTTTGGAGATATTTTCTCATGACAGTAATATATGTATTGAATAGGGTTCCCTCTAAAACCGTTCCTACCACACTGTATAAGATATGGCATGGTAAGAAGCCAAGTTTGAGTCATCTCAGAATTTGGGGTTGTCTGGCTCATGTCAAGAGATAGCAGACGGACAAGTTAGAGTTCAGATCTTTTAGAGCTCGATTCATAGGATATCCTAAAGAGTCATTAGGATACTATTTTTATATTCTGAAAGATCTCAATGTGATTGTGAATCGACATGCTATTTTTCTTGAAAAATAGTTTATTCAAGATAGTGGCATCGGAAGAATAATTAAGCTCAAAGAGAATGTCTCTCAAGAGCAACGAGCTAAAGAACCTGAAGAACCCAATCAATTAGAATCAGTCCTAACACAACCTCTTCCACCTCGTAGATCGACTAGGATTTTTCATCCTCTTGAAAGGTACTTAGGTACTATACAAGAAGAAGTAGAAGAAATATTTCTCATGAGAAATGGGGCTCATGGTGATGACCCCAAGACCTATGACGAGGCGATATCAGATATCGACTTCGAAAAATGGTTAGAGGTAATGAGATCAGAATTGACTCGATGCACTCAAACCAAATTTGGACCTTAGTAGATCCACCTGAAGGTATTGTACCTATTAGATGTAAATGGATCTTCAAGAGAAAGATAGGTGTAGATGAGAATGTGGAGACATTCAAGGCTAGGCTCATAGCGAAAGATTATAGTCAGCGTGAAGGTATTGACTATCAGTATACCTTTTTGCCCGTAGCCATGCTAAAATCCATCCGCACATTGCTTGCTGTTGCAGCCTATTTCGATTATGAAATATGGCAGATGGATGTGAAAACAGTGTTCTTAAATGGATATCTTGAGGAAGATATCTATATGGAACAACCACTTGGTTTCTCATCCAGTGATGTTGATCATAAGATCTGCAAGCTGCAAAGGTCCATTTATGTACTTAAGCAAGCATCTCGGAGCTGGAATACTCATTTCAATGATGTGATCAAAATATTTGGTTTCATCAAGAATGAGGAGGAACCATGTGTGTTCAAGAAGGTCAGTGGGAGCGTAGTTGTCTTCCTCGTACTGTACGTAGATGACATCCTTCTAATTAGGAATGATATTTTCATGTTGACCTTAGTCAAAATATGGTTGTCTAAGGAGTTCTCCATGAAAGATCTAGGAGAGGCATCCTTTATACTGGGTATTAAGGTCTATAGAGATAGACCAAATAGGATGCTAGGACTTTCACAGAAGATGTACATAGAGGAGGTGCTAAAAATGTTTAGCATGAAAAACTCCAAAAGAGGTTTAGTACCTTTTAGATATGGCATTCATCTCTCCAAGAAGATGTGCCCTAGCACACCTGAGGAGATTGAATGCATGAGCAAGATCCCTTATGCTTTCGTAATAGGGAGCCTCATGTATGCCATGCTATGTACATGACCTGATATAGCTCATGCTGTGAGTGTCACAAGCAGATATCAGTCGAATCCAGACGAAGAGCATTAGACTTTTGTGATATGTATCCTTAAGTACTTGAGAAGGACTAAGGATATGTTTCTAGTCTTTGAGAATGAAGAACTCCAGGTTCAGGAATTTATAGACTCAGACTTTATGTCTGATATAGATGATCGAAAGTCGACATCTGAGAGTCTGTTCATTTGCAATGGTGGTGCAGTCAGCTGGAAGAGTTCCAAGCAGACAGTAATTGCTGATTCCACTATGGAGGTAGAGTATATTGTTGCATCAGAAGCTACGAAGGAGGCATTCTGGTACAAGAAGTTTGCCGTAGAGCTTAGAGTGATGTCATTGGATGTCATCCCTCTTTACTATGACAATAATGACACCATAGTCCAAGCTAAGGAACCAAGGTCTCACCAGAAGTCCAAGCATATCGAGCGACGATTCCATCTGATCTATGATTATCTCGAAAAAGATTATGTCGAGGTTAAGAGAGTCGACTCCACAGATAATGTGGCAGGCCCACTGACAAAGCCATTAGGCCAGCAGAAGATCGAAGCCTACCTTGAGAAGATGGGACTTAGATATTAGCCAATTGGCATTAGATCAAGTGGGAGTTTGTTAGATGTGTGCCCTAGATGCTAGATTGGCTGACACATTTCTGTACAAATATAAGGATAAATTTATAATTTTGACTATAAATGAATAAAAAGATTATTCTACTATCATATTATGTACATTATGTCTGTGATACATCCTTTAAGTTAGTAGGAATATCAATTCATATTTTCAAGAGTTGAAAATTTAAGGTATGAATTTACATAACTAACTCATAAACAGCTCATGACCATAGGATCATCACGAGGATGATGATCGATCTGGAAGATTGGTGTACGATCACTTTCTTAGGGTAGATGAGTCTTGAGTCTATGATGTGGAGACATCAGAGCGAGAGTATAAGTATTCATTGAGAATGAGAGTACTGAGCGTGACCACCTCAAGCGGTCATAAGGAAGTCTACCTTCTCATCGATGACTAGCTCGATGCTGTAGCTGTGTATCTAGTTCTTTGACCTAAGGTGCATCGATAGTTCACCTTGAGTGTGTTATAGTTTGACTACACCATAACTCGATCTCCTAGTCATTCGAAATCTTGAGGTGTATATTGGCTGTAGCATATTCATTGTAGGAATCAGATTGCATCAAGATTGGATCTATCAATCTCGGTAGATGAGAGGAGTAGTCCTATGATGATCTAAAGATCGAGTCCTTAAGCCCATGGCCATGGCCGAGTGAAATAATGAAAAAAAATTTTCTATTGAGATTTCACATTGGACTCGGATCGATCGATTGATTCATATGACTGATGTTGGATTTGATGAGTTCACCTTAACCCTAATTCAATCGAGACTCATGATAGAAGAACTCAATCACACAGATAGCTGCACCGAAAGGTTTGTCTTCATTTCTGATGGGTTGCCACCATATATTGCTAGGTGTCACTGGTGGATTTTGGGAGCAATTAGAATGATCTTGATGATCGATCATTCTAATTGTCTGAATCAGAAGAGTTCTGATCCATCGAAAGGAGTTTCAATGATGTTGATGATGAGATCACGACATGTCTCATTTGAAGGAGGAAAATCGTATTTCCTCGTAGGATCTTTCAGATTTCATCAAATCTGAGGCAGAATAATTTAAAAAAAATTAATCCTATAAATATTTTAGATCTAAGTCTCTAGATCTAATCTTCATATCTGATATTAAGTCTAAAATAAATCTAAAAGGGATGAGGAAAAAAGTAATACCTCAAGGGTAATCTGATTACCCTGTAAATGATCTCTGCACAGTCTGAGGTTCTGATGTAGCCATGCAAGTGCCTGGACTCTACCAGTATCTACTCGGGTAGGACCTAGAATATCTTCTCCTCATGAATCTATGCTCCAAAAATCAGATCTAAATCTGATTAGGAAGATCTTCAAAAGTCTTCCTGAAGTTGGAGCAGCAGCCTGTCGAAGAAGTCCTGCAGCCTTCTATTTCAGGCATCACCACACCTTGGATCTTTGCCAGATGGACGTCCAACTCTTTGGATGTGAAGAGGGGAGGAAGGAGAGCAGGGAGGATGTGGAGAAGAGGGGAGGGGGTGGAAGCTATTGGGTTTTGTGCATAAAACAATTTCTGCCTCGAAATCCTAGGCGCAGCAGGGTTTATATAGACCCTGTATGCTGCGCAGTGCCACTTCATTCAACCAATCAAAAAATTCCAATAAATTTTGAAAAAAATTTGATTGGTGGAGTGATATCATCTGATCATATCAGATAAGAACCCCACCTTATCTCCAAAAGATGGCACCAACATTGGATAAGCACAAATAGAGGTGGCGCCTAAGAGTTTAAATTGATCAAGACTTTCCAATCCTTATCCACTTGGGGTGCTCACTTTAATCCAATTGGGCTCACACCATAATCTAATTATGGCACCCAATTTGATATGTCTTGGCTTGTGGATACTCCACAAAAATCCTCCAATGAGCCCTCTTCAGTTTAAGACCCATATGTCAACATTTGATAGATGTCCTAAAATGAAATTGACAGGTGCTAGGAATTAGCAGGTATTGTCTTAAATTTATCTCATGAATTAAGACAATCCTTTTTTGAGCTGGATAAGCTTCATTTAGACTAAGAGAAACCTTTCTAAGGTTCTTTGGATGATTCAAATCATATTTGGCTCAGAAGAGACAGAAAAAATTACACGAGGAGAAAGTTAGGCTCAATCGTGTGCTAGCACAATTTCCTTGAACCTAATTGGATCTTATCCAAATCAATTGGGTTAGCCCAATTGATGACATCCAGATCCTAACCCTTGTTTGTGTGACCTAGTTAGGTTCAATTTTATATGATAATGAGACATGTCGTGATCTCATCATCGACATCATCGAAACTCCTTTCGATGGACCAGAACTCTCTTGATTCAGACAATTAGAATGATCGATCATCAATATCATTCTAATTGCTCCCAAAATCCATCAGTGACACCTAGCAGTATGTGGTGGCAACCCATCAGAACTGAAGATGAACCTCTCGGTGCAGCTACTTGTGTGATTGAGTTCTTCTATTATGAGTCCCGACTGAATTAAGCTTAAGGTGAACTCGTCACCCAACATCAGTCATATGAGTTAATCGATCGATCTGAGTCCGTTGTGAAACCTTAATGAAAAACTCTTTTCTATTATTTCACTCTGCCATGGCCATGGGCTTAAGGACTCGATCTTTCAATTATCATAGGACTACTTCTCTCATCTACCGAGGTTGATAGATCCCATCTTGGTGCGACCTAGTTCCTACAATGAATATGCTACAGCCAACATACACCTCAGAGTTCTGAATGGCTAGGAGACCGAGTTATGATGTAGTCAAACTATAACACACTCAAGGAGAACTGTCAATGCACCTCAGTTCAAAGAACTAGACACACAACTGCAGCATCGAGCTAGTCATTGACGAGAAGGTAGACTTTCTTATGACTGCTCGAAGTGGTCACGCTCAGTACTCTCGTTCTCAATGAATACCTGTACTCTCGCTCTGGTGTCTCCAAACCATAGACTCAAGATACATCTTTCTTAAGAAAGCTATCGTATACCAACCTTTCAGATCGATCACCATCCTCGTGATGATCCTATGGTCAGGAGCTGTTTATGAGTTAGTTATGTAAATTCATGCCTTAAATTTTTAACTCTTGAAAATATGAATTTACATTCCTACTAACTCAAAGGATGTATCACAGACACAATGTACACAATGTGATAGAAGAATAACCCTTTTATTCATTTATAATCAAAATTACAAATTTACTCTTAGATCTGTACAGAAATGTATCAGTCGATCTGACATCTAGGGCACACATCTAACATCATTACCACACAAAAATGAACCTAACTGGGTCACACAAACAAGAGTTAGGATCTGGATGTACATAGCATAGGCTATATCAGGTCGTGTACATAGCATGGCATACATGAGGCTCCCTATTGCCGAAGCATAAGGGATCTTGTTCCTGCGTTCACTCTCCTCAGGTGTGCTAGGGCACATCTTCTTGGAGAGATGAATGCCATGTCTAAAAGGCAATAAACCTCTTTTGGAGTTTTTCATGCTAAACCTCTTTAGCACCTCCTCTATGTACATCTTCTGTGAAAGTCCTAGCATCCTATTTGGTCTATCTCTATAGACCTTAATACCCAGTATAAAGGATGCCTCTCCTATATTTTTCATAGAAAACTCCTTAGACAACCATACTTTGACTGAGGTCAACATGAGAATATCATTTTCAACTAGGAGGATGTCATCTACGTACAATACGAGGAAGTCAACTGCGCTCCCACTGACCTTTTTGAACATACATGATTCCTCCTCATTCTTAATGAAACCAAACATTTTGATCACATCATTGAAATGAGTATTCCAACTCTGAGATGCTTGCTTAAGTCCATAAAATGGACCTTTGCAGCTTGCAGATCTTGTGATCATCATCACTGCATGTGAAATCAAATGGCTGTTCCATATAGATATCTTCCTCAAGATGTTCATTTAAGAATGCCATTTTCACCTCCATCTGTCATATTTCATAATCGAAATAGGCTGCAACAGCAAGCAATGTACGGATAGATTTTAATATGGCTACGGGCGAGAAGGTATCTTGATAGTCAATGCCTTCGCGCTGACTATAACCTTTCGCTACGAGCCTAGCCTTGAATGTCTCTACATTTCTATCTGTACCTATCTTTCTCTTGAAGATCCATTTATACCCAATAGGTACAATACCTTCAGGTGGATCTACCAAGGTCCAGACTTGGTTTGAGTGCATCGAGTCAATTTCTGATCTCATTGCCTCTAACCATTTTTTGGAGTCGATATCTGATATCGCCTCGCATAGGTCTTGGGGTCATCACCATGAGCTCCATTTTCTGTGAGGAATATTTCCTCTACATCCTCTTGTATGGTACCTAAGTACCTTTCAGGAGGATGGGAAACCCTAGTCGATCTACGAGGTGGAAGAGGTTGTGTTAAGACTGGTTCTGATTGATTAGGTTCCTAAGGTTCTTTAGCTTGTTGCTCTTGGGAGACATTCTCCTTGAGCTTAATTATTCTTCCAATGCCACCATCTTGAATAAACTATTTTTCAAGAAAAATAGTATTTCGACTCACAATCACATTGTGGTCTTTCGAAATATAGAAATAATATCCTAATGACTCTTTAGGATATCCTATGAACCGAGCTCTAAAAGACCTGAACTCTAACTTTTCCGCCTGCTGTCTCTTGACATGAGCCAGACAACTCCAAATTCTGAGATGATTCAGACTTGGCTTCTTACCATGCCATATCTCATATGGTGTGGCAGGAACGGTTTTAGAGAGAATCCTATTAATACATAAATTTCTGTCATGAGACAATATCTTCAAAAAAATTTGGAGAGGTCTGTGAAGCTCATCATGGAACAGACCATATCTAATAGGGTCCGATTTCTCCATTCTGAAATCTCATTGAGTTGAGGCATTCCAGGTGGAGTCTATTGAGAGACCACGTCATTGTCCTTAAGATAGTCTAGAAACTCTCGACTAAGGTATTCACCTCCTCGATCTGATCGAAGAACCTTAATGGGCTTTCTTGTTTGTTTTTCTACCTCATGTTTGAATTCTTTGAACCTTTCAAAAGCTTCAAACTTGTGTTTCATTAGAAATACATATCCGTACCTAGACATATCATCGGTAAAGGTAATGAAGTAGATGTAGTTGCCTCTAGTCGGTACATCAAATGGGCCGCACACATCCGTATGTACTAGGGCAAGTAGGTCTGTGGCCCTTTCCCCATGTCCCACAAAAGGAAGCTTGGTCATTTTGCCTTGAAGGCATGATTCACAAACTGGATATGACTCGAAAGTCAACAGACTCAATAGCCCAAATTTCTCCAATTTGTTAACCCTGTCTTCCGCTATATGACCTAGCCTTAGGTGCCACAGATACTTATCATTTAGACTATCTCTAGGCCTTTTAATTCCTATGGCATTCACATTTTGCTCAATATTAAATACAGATACATCAATATATAGCTGATAGAGACCGTTAATAAGAAAACCATCTGCAACTTTATTATTTTCATAAAAAATATTACAATGATCCTTATGAAAGCTAATCACATAGCCTTCTTATGCTAAACATGAAATAGAAATTAAATTTTTGCTTGCTGCAGGCACATAATAATAATCTCTAAGAAATAAATCTAATCCTAATGGTAATCGCAGAGGGTAGGTTCCCACGACTACAGCAGCAATTCTTGCTCCGTTCCCCACGGTAGGATCATCTTCCCATCCCTCAGCCTCCTGCTCTCCTCAAGACCCTGCATAGAAGTGCACAAATGAGCACTATAACCAGAGTCAAGCACCCAACTAGATGCAGAAGAAACCGTAAGATTAGACTCTAAAATGAGCATACCTCCAGAAAAACCATCCTTCTTGTTCTTCAAGGTGGCCAGGTACTGAGAATAGTTTCACTTCTAATGGCCATCTGATTGGCAGTGAAAATATTTTCCCTTATCAGCAGCCTTCTTCTTCGGTTCTGTCTTCTTCTTGCTATCCACCTTCTGCTTCTTCGCAGACTTCTTTTTCTTTTCAAAAGACTTTCTCTTGGAAGAAGTCCGCTCTACAGTAAGAACTGAGCCTTTTGAACCCTTCATAGAAAGCTCAGCCGTAACCAGCATATTCATTAACTCGGCCAAGGTACACTACATCTTATGCATATAAAAGTTTATGATGAACTGACCATATGCATCGGACAAGGACTGAAGGATCACATCAATATGAAAATCCTTGTCTAAGATGATACCGAGCTTCTCAAGCTTCTCAAGATCTTTAATCATTGTCAAACAATGATCTTGGACTGACTGCCCATCACGCATCTTGGCCTTAAAAAGTCTTTGACAGACTTGATACTTGGCCACGCGACTCTGTTCACCAAACAACTCTTGTAGGTGAGCCAACATTTGGTGGGTAGTCAAAATGTTCTCATGTTGGCACTGCAAGTCATCAGACATTGCATCTAACATGTAGTACCTTGCTTTATTATTATCATCCGTTCACTTTTTCAGAGACGCTCTCTGTTCAGCAGTCGAATGTGCTGGCATGACAGGTGGGTCCTGGTCTAAGACATGAGTCAATTTTTCAGAACCCAGAATAATTCTATAGTTCCTCAACCAGTCTTTGAAATTGGGTCCAGTCAATCTGTGGGTGTCTAGTATTTTGGTCAGGAGATTTGAGACAGACATGTTTCGTATAGAGAGTCAAGAGTTTCTAGTTAGATTTTGTAATCAGACTTAACCAATTTGCTTAGGAGTTTTATTTTTAAAACAAACTAGGCTCCCACTATTTTCTCAGATCCCTACACTCCCTTGGTAGAGATGTGAAAATCTTCGTGATCAGTGATTTTTAGTGGGTGGTGCGGTCTCACCAATTGGCTCACCACCTCACCTAACAGTTATTGGTGATGGGTCAACCGATGAGTGGACAACTCTTGTCCAATGATTCTCTAATCATGGTGCACCCAAAACTTGATCTTTAATTCATGAAGCTCACCATGTCCGGGATATTGCTCCAATCTTTAGTTAAGTCAGACCCACCATTTGCACGAACTAGATTTCTGATTGGGTCCTTCACCGTATCCAGAATATAAAGCCCAACCCATCCTCTAATTCATAGCATCCAATGCCTAATGGATATGGTTGCATCTTCCTGATGCAACTGAGCTACTATAACCAGCCGAGAATAATCAACCCCGAGAAGGACCCGCACATCTACAATGGTGGAATACCTAGACTTAATATTTTTTTAGAAAGATTTAATTTAGGTCTCATTAAACTTGACATAGTCACAACAATTATAACTAACCTAGTGGCATGAGTCAGCTCGAATTGTTAGCCACCTCTAATCAAAACTGAGTTGACATATATGGCCAGATAAGTGAGATCAGTGGGAGGGATATGCCATTAACTCGATAAGAACGCATTCGAGTCGAGTAGCTCCCAATTAAAAATCAGTCGGTCACATCTGTCCAACTTACCTTAGACACCAAATTGTTAAACCAGAACTAATTGGGTTAGCCTACAATCCAAGCTCTAACCACTGAGCCAAATTAGGTCTTAACTTAATTGAGTCACATCTAAATGTGATTCGACCTTGACCCAGACTTAATCCTATTAGGCTGGTCAATTATTAACTTTCATGATCCCACCTAACCAACTCTTGATTCGGTTTGATCAACCACTAGATCTAATTGAGCTACCCAAGCCCAAACCCAATTTTATGAAAATATCTTAGATCTGAAATTCTTAATTTTAGACCTAACTTAATTTTATAAGCTTAATTCATTAATTAAGTTTGGGTTCATAAACAAAGTATGTAAAATAAATCATAGGGTTTCAGGATCTAGGGTTTTACAGAAAAGTAAGTTTTGATTTCTGATTAAGGATGAACGCGCGGCACCCCTATACGTCATATGAACACCCCATTGAATGGAAAGAGAGGGTCTTAAAATCCTACTTCATTCTTATGATCGGACAGCCATGAGGAACACCTTAATCAGAAATATAAATTTAACTATAAAACCAGTTAGATCTAAATTAACATATCACATATACAATTTAAGATCTAACTAATACATGCTTTGCATACATCTCATGTATCAAAAATCAATCTAATTAACATACTTTCAGATCTAATACATCATATATAATATCTAAAAAATAAGATTTAAATTAAACTATTCAAAATTAAATCTATTCTAAACAAGTTACTAGAACAATTCTACAACTAGTCTAGGCATGCAGCAGATCAATTTTATGAAAAAATTAAAATTTTATTTTTTATTTTTTGATCTGATTATAATACTTATAATATTAAAAAAATATAAAATAAATTTAATTTAATTTATATTTTAAACTCATTAAAATATAAGACTTAAGACTATTCATGGATTCAACTAATCCTAGTCTAATCATGCATCTTATGCATGTTAGATCTTCTTAGATTTAATTTTAAATATTTTGATTTCAAATCCTATCATATCTGATGTGATATCTAAAATATTTAATATCAGATAAATAAAAATTAAAATTAGATCTAAATTAGATCTGAAATAGAGCCAACAATCTGGCTCTGATACCAGTTGAAGGAGGAAAATCTCTTTTCCTTGTAGGATCTTCCAGATTTTATCAAATCTGAGATAGAATAATTTTAAAAAAAATTATCCTATATATATTTTAGATTTAAGTCTCTAGATCTAATCTTTATATCTAATATTAAGTCTAAAATAAATCTAAAAGGGACGAGGAAATAAGTAATACCTCAAGGGTAATCTGATTACCCTGTAGATGATCTCTGCACAGCCCGAGGTTCTGATGTAGCCATACAAGTGCTTGGCCTCTATCGGTATCCACTCAGGCAGGACCTGATTAGGATGATCTTCAAAAGTCTTTCTGAAGTTGGAGCAGCAGCCTGTCGAAGAAGTCCTGCAGCCTTCTATTCCAGGTGTCACCATGCCTTGGATCTTTGCCAGATGGATGTCCAACTCTTTGAACATGAAGAGGGGAGGAAGGAGAGTAGGGAGGATATGGAGAAGAGGGGAGGGAGCTGTAGATTTTGAGTTTTGTACATAAAATAATTTCTACCTCAAAATCCTAGGCACAGCAGGGTTTATATAGACCCTGTATGCTACGTAGTGCCACATCATTCAACCAATCAAAAAATTCCAATAAATTTTGAAAAACTTCTGATTGGTGGAGTGATGTCATCTGATCATATCAAATAAGAACCCCACCTTATCTCCAAAAGATGGCACCAACATTGGATAAGCACAAATAGAGGTGGCGCCCAAGAGTTTAAATTGATCAAGACTCTCCAATCCTTATCCACTTGGGGTGCCCACTTTAATCCAATTGGGCTCACACCATAATCTGATTATGGCACCCAATTTGATATGGCTTGGCTTGTGAACACTCCATAAAAATCATCTAATGAGCCCTCTTCAGTTTAAGACCCATATGTCAATATTTGACAGATATCCTAAAATGAAATTGGCAGGTGCTAGTAATTAGCAGGTGTTGTCTTAAATTTATCTCATAAATTAAGACAAGCCTTTTTTGAGCTGGACGAGCTTCATTTAGACTGAGAGAAATCTTTCTAAGGTTCTCTGGATGAGTCAAATTATATTTAGCTCAATAGAGACAGAAAAGATTACACGAGGAGAAAGTTAGGCTCAATCGTGTGCTAGCACGATTTTCTTGAACCTAATTGGATCTTATCCAAATCAATTGGGTTAGCCCAATTGATGACATCCAAATCCTATCCTAACCCTTGTTTGTGTGACCTAGTTAAGTTCAATTCTGTACAGTAATGAGACATGTCGTGATCTCATCATCGACATCATTGAAACTCCTCTTGATGGACCAGAACTCTTCTGATTCAGACAATTAGAATGATCGATCATCAATATCATTCTAATTGCTCTCAAAATCCATCAGTGACACCTAGCAGTGTGTAGTGGCAACCCATCAGAACTGAAGATGAACCTCTCGGTGCAGCTACCTGTGTGATTGAGTTCTTTTATCATGAGTCCCAACTGAATTAGGGTTAAGGTGAACTCGTCAAACCCAACATCAGTCATATGAGTTAATCGATCGATCCGAGTCCGATGTGAAACCTTAATGAAAAACTCTTTTCTATTATTTCACTCTGCCATGGACATGGGCTTAAAGACTCGATCTTTCAATTATCATAGGACTACTCCTCTCATCTACTGAGGTTGATAGATCTCATCTTGGTGCTACCTAGTTCCTGCAATGAATATGCTACAGCCAACATACATCTCAAGGTTCCGAATGGCTAGGAGATCGAGTTATGGTATAGTCAAACTATAACATACTCAAGGTGAACTATCGATGCACCTCAGGTCAAAGAACTAGACACACAACTGCAGCATCGAGCTAGTCATTGACGAGAAGGTAGACTTCCTTATGACTGCTCGAAGTGGTCACGCTCAGTACTCTCATTCTCAATGAATATCTGTACTCTCATTCTGGTGTCTCCACACTATAGACTCAAGATACATCTACCCTAAGAAAGTGATCATACACCAACCTTTCGGATCGATCACCATCCTCGTGATGATCCTATGGTTAAGAGCTGTTTATGAGTTAGTTATGTAAATTTATGTCTTAAATTTTCAACTCCTGAAAATATGAATTTATATTTTTACTAACTCAAAAGATATATCACAAACACAATGTACACAATGTGATAGAAGAATAATCTTTTTATTCATTTATAGTCAAAATTATAAATTTGTCCTTAGATTTGTACAGGAATGTGTCAGCCGATCTGGCATCTAGGGCACACATCTAACATCATTACCACACAAAAATGAACCTAACTGGGTCACACAAATAAGAGTTAGGGTCTGAATATCATCAATTGAGCTAGCTCAGTTCGATTGATTTGGATTAGATCCAATTAGATTCAAGAAAATCGTGCTAGCACACGAGTGAGCCTAACTTTCTCCTCATGTAATCTTTTTCATCTCGACTGAGTCAAATGTGATTTGACTCACCCAGAGAACCTTGAGAAGGTTTCTCTCAGTTTGACTAAAGTTAGTCTAGCTCAAAAAGGTCTTGTCTTAATTCATGAGATGAATTTAAGACAACACTTACCAATTTCTGTCACCTGCCATTTTCGTTTTAGGACATCGATCAAATGTTGACTTATGGATCTTAAACTGAAGGCCACTTGGCAAGAGGTTATTGGAGAGTTTTTATGGAGTGTCCACCTACTAAATTAGGCCTCAAAGTGGGTGCCAAGATTAGATTGGGCATGCACCCCAAGTGGATAAGGATAGAGTCCCATGAGATGAGGACTCTGATCCCTTGATCGACTTGGATTGTGGGGCGCCAATCTCACTGTGCTTATCTAGTGTTGGTGCCAACAGTGGTGGAAATTAAAAAGATTCTTATTTGATATGATTAAATGATATCACTCCATCAATCAAAATTTTTTCAAAATTAATTGGAATTTTTTGATTGGTCGAATGATGTGGCACTGCATGGCACAGCAAGACTATTTAAACCCTATCTGTGCCTAAGGCTGAGAGAATCTGCTCAATACCCAGCAAAAATAAGATTTCCCTCCACTTCTCTACATCCCCTCTGCTCCTCTCCCTCCCCTCTTTACGTTCAAGGAGTTGGGTGTCCATCTGGTGCTTGTCCAAGGCGTGGTGGCTTCCTGATCAGAAGGCTGCAGGGATTTGTCGAGAAGCTGCTACTCCAACTTAAGAAGATCTTTCAGATCAGATCCATATCTGATTTTTAGAGCAGAGATTCACAAGGAGAAGATGATCTAGATCCTACTTGAGTGGATATCGATAGAGGTCAGGCAACTGTGTGGCTATTTTTGAACCTCGGACATTGCTGCGATCATCTACAGGATAATCTAGTTACCCTAGAGGTATTTCTCTAATCTTCAAATTTTAGATTTAATTTTAGATTAAATATTAGATAATAAGAATCAGATCTAATAGATCTTAAATTTAAAATAATATAGGATAATTTTTTTTAAAATATTCCACCCCAGATCTCATTTGATCTGAAAGATCCTACAAAAAAAAAGATGATTTTTTTTTTCAGTAGGGTTTATCCCTTACAGTAAAATGGTTGTTCTAGTTTGTACTGATCATTGATAAAATCTGATTTTATATCATGCATATGATGTTTATGATCTAATTTAGATGTGATCTAAGATTACAATCAGATCTAATATAATTTAAATTAGATCTAAATTCAAGCATATATGATATGTGATTAGATTAGATGATCCAATTAGTAAGTACTTAGATTGGGTTGATCACCAGACTGTCCGATCATAGGAGCAAGAAGGGTTTAAGAGCCCTCTCTTCCCATTTGATCGACTACTTTTATGACGTGTAGGGGTGCCATATGATTAGATCCTATGAAGAAGAACATGAAAGGAAGAACTTATTTTTCTACAAAATCTTAGATCTTGAAACTCTAAGTTTGTTGTATGTGATACAAAGTTATATAAAAAATAAAGCATCTAATCTATATGATTAAAATTATTTTAATCATGATAAAATAAAATCTCGAATCATAAAAGTTTTAGATATGATCTAAAAATATTATGATTAATTTTATTTTAAAATTATGTAAGATTTTTTAGATTTAAAACTCCTTAAATCATGCTTACAAAATTATTGAGCCAACCCAGTTTTTAACTAAGTTGACCCAATCTCTTTGTGTAGCCGGCTCAACGTTGATTGAGTTGATCCGATTTCAGAATAGAAAATATTTATATAATATTTATTATAAATTATTTATAAAATAAAAGGTTAAAATTATTTCAAACCATAATCTAAATCTATGTTAATGCTGAACTTAATTGAGAATTAAGTGTAGAATTGATTAGATCTAAAATTATGAATTAAAGATCTAATGTCATTTGCATAAAATATGGAGGCATAGGTTAGCTCAAATCAAGTCCTCTTAATTAGGTTACACCTAAGATTAGAATCAAAGAGTTAATGAACTAACTAAAAAAATTGATTAAATCTAACCAAATATTGAATTAGATTAAATCAAAATTTTTCTAGAACCAATACAATAGTTATAGATGGTTAAGTTCATGTCTTTGATTAGACCAAATGGATATTGATTATGGCTCAGTGGTTGAATCAGAATCGTTAGGTTGATCAAATCAAAACTAATTAACCAATTGATATCTAAGATAAGTTTGACATTTCGATTGGTGCTTTTTAATTGGGAGCAGCTTACCTGACCATTTCGATGGTGTCTAAGGCAAGCTTAGTAGACCCTCCCACCGATCTCACTTATCTGGCTAATTTGATGAATTATGTCTTGATTAGACAATTAAGTGATTCGAGTTGACCATACCATTAAGTTGATCAATCTGACTGATCTAGGTGCCATTTCAACTAGTATGAACTTGATCCAATTCAATGACTTAGTGAAGTCAGTAGGAGGATTGTGGTTTACTGGTTGATCTCTTCTTATCTCTTCTCTAAATTGATTCTTAAATTCTTTAAATTATTAGGTCTGTAAAATGAGTTAGTTATAGAGATAACTTGATCATAGTCTTTCATTAAGGTGAATGATAATAGGTCTATTATTTCTGATTGATATTGTAGGTGCCATCTGTTTTGTGTTCTCTCTGAATGATAAAATTATCATTCATCATGTGATGACTCTGTTGTACTATCTGATAATGGTTGGGTTGACTGAACCATCTTCGGACCTGATTATTCATTAGTTAAAAATATTGAGTAGGTTTATGTTAATGGTTTGATCTAATCTAAATTTTCAATAGAGGTCCATCACCTACTGAAATAAAATCTGAAGTAAAATTAATTACTAAAAATTATTTGAAGAAATAATTAATTAAGAACCTACCCATAAATGCATATAGGTTCACCGAGCCATCCTTGAACTTGTATGCAATCTGTGTGGATTTTAGTATCTGCTAAAAAATTAAGATAATTCTTCAGATTGGAGGTAGAGGCTATCAATTTGACTAAAATAGTAAGAGAACCTTTAGACTGAAGTTCAAGTCTTTAGGCTTAATCAATTCATAAATATAGAGGTCTTGTATTTTTTTTTCAGTTATGGCTAGATGTACGTTGCTTCATTCACTGTTTAACAGTGACTAATTTATAGGATCCAACTTCGATAATTGTTATCAAAAGTTGTAAATAGTTTTAGAGCATGACTGGATCCTAAATATGATTAGGGATTCAACACCTGAAGTTTTCATATCCAACACATGTGATGCGATCAAAAGCACTTATCAGAAGTAGCCACATGATCAAATCACCATGTGGTATTTTTCAGAGCAGTGAAAAATATGAATTTAGTTATAAATTTGATGATACTCAATGGGAGAAAATTCTTCAAATATTGAAGAAGTTCTTTTTGCACCTCTGAAGATGTATCTTCAGTGGGGTAATATTTTTTTGAGAAAAAAAAAAAGGATGTAAAAGAATCATGCTTGGGTTAATGAGCTCGAACTAACAAAAGAGTCTAAGATTAACCTAGTTTGGCAGAATCTCTTGATCCGAACATGCTAAGAAAGAGAAATCAGCAAAGGATTGCTAAACAAGGTACTTATATGATAACACATTATGATTTCTTTATCAATGACACTACTACTTGGGTATTAGATATCAGAAGTTTATGCAAATTATTGCAATGACTTCAGGTTAGTAGAAAGATTGAAAATAACAAAAAATTTTTGAATGTTGGAGATGGAAGTTATGTTCCAATCCTGATTTTAAGAATCGTCGAGCCTATTTTCAATTCTAAGAATATCATTTTAGTAATTGTCACTATTGTTTAATAATTTTGTGATACCATTATGAATGATATCAAAATTATGTGGACAACTGAGAAATGATATTTATGAATAGTCATAGCCTGTTAGTGTATTGTACATAATCAAATAAACTTCCTAAAATAGATAATATCGTGAAAGTCTATCTTTGGTAATTTAAGCTCGGTCATATAAGTAAGAATAGGATCAATAGGAGATAATTTTTGAGGTCAATGATTGTGAATCATTGTCAACCTGTCAATCCTATCTCCTTAGTAAGATGATCAAGTTATTTTTTGTTGAAAAAGATGAATGAGCCAATGATGTTTTGAATCTGATACATACTAATGTATTGGATCTACGAATATGTTTGCTATAAATTTAAATTATTTAAAATATTCAAATAAGTCCATAATAAGGTAGAGAAATAAACTTGAAAGAGCATTGAAATTCTTTGATCAGACTTGTTGGTGCAAAAATCCGCCTGCGCCGGAGAAGCTGGAGTTGAGGAAGCCGCGGTCGCCGCCGGGACCTGCAAGGGAAGTCTAAACCGGAGGTGGGGTTGCTCCGGCAAGACCCTCCGACGCTCAAGTCAGTTCTCTGCCTCAATAAGAATGGAGTGCTCGAACGGAGAATTTAGCAGAGTTTTGAGATAAGGCAAAAGAGCTTAAAGAATAACGTATCTGAGTCCCCCTTTTATAGGCGGGGGAGGCACCGGACTGATGGCGACGTTTGTAACCGCCTGGTAGTGGGCCACCCATGATCAGGGGAATTGATTGCGAAAGATCAAGGAGCAGACACGTGGCCATCATCATGGCCCGCCACATAAGGCCTGTTGTAGGTAGTGGAGCGGCGTCCGTTACTGCTGGTTGTCAGCGAGTAGTGGGATCGTGCAGCACCTGCCGCAGGGAGCGGAGCAACATCATAGCTGTTGACACAGCCTGTCAGAGGGTAGTGGGATCATGCAGCACCTGCCGCAGGGAGCGGAGCAACATCATAGCTGTTGACACAGCCTGTCAGAGGGTAGTGGGATCGTGCAGCACCTGTCGCAGGAGGAGGTGGAGCCGCGTGGAATCCGCTACAGGAAGTGGAACAGGATCATGGCAGTTATTGTTATCTGCCAAGGGACACGGATCTGTTGATCAAGGCTCGGCAGTAGTCGGAGTTTGGCCTTTGTAGGAGTCCGGGAGGAGTCCCCCTTTCGGACGAGGTCGCGGGTGGAGTAGGGATCCGGACGGAGCCACCCTGCTGTCGATGGCAGAGCCCGGCTCCCGTAGGAGTCCGGGCGGAGCCGTTCTGCTGTTGATGGAGGAGCCCGGCTCCCGTAGGAGTCCGGACGGAGCCGTTCTGCTGTTGATGGAGGAGCCCGGCTCCCGTAGGAGTCCGGACGGAGCCGTTCTGTTGTTGATGGAGGAGCCCGACTCCCGTAGGAGTCCGGGCGGAGCCGTTCTGCTGTTGATGGAGGAGCCCGGCTCCCGTAGGAGTCCGGGCGGAGCCGTTCTGCTGTTGATGGAGGAGCCCGGCTCCCGTAGGAGTCCGGGCGGAGCCGTTCTGCTGTTGATGGAGGATTCCGGCTCCCGTAGGAGTCCGGGCGGGAGCCGTTCTGCTGTTGATGGAGGAGCCCGGCTCCCGTAGGAGTCCGGGCGGAGCCGTTCTGCTGTTGATGGAGGAGCTCGGCTCCCGTAGGAGTCCGGGCGGAGCCGTTCTGCTGTTGATGGAGGAGCCCGGCTCCCGTAGGAGTCCGTGCGGAGCCGTTCTGCTGTCGATTTCGGCTGCGGGTAATTTATACCCAACACCAGTCTCCCTACTTCCGAGTTTGAATTTCAAGCGAAGGAAGTATGCAGAGAGAGATGTGCGCAGCCGAAATCGTCCCTTCGAATCCTGCGCACTGCCACCCCTATTAAATGCGCGCACGTCAGAGTCCGCTTTTCGGTGAAGGTGACTTGAAAAGTCTTTTCGGAACCCCCGTTGAAACGCGATCTTAAGCGTCGCTTTGCGAGAATTCGTGAGCGGTCAACCCTCGATGGCGGTGAAGGGGATAAGCGCGCCACGCGGCACACCTTAGTTGGCCCAGGAATACCCGCCGCCATAACTGCGCCAGGATCCATCGGCTATTTAAACCCCTCGACCCCTTCGTAGCTTCATTCTGGCGTTGTTCTTTCATCTGAGAGCCCTGCTTCCCTCGCCCCAGTCCCTGTCTCCTTCCCTTAAACCATGTTATCTACTTGGGAGGCTGTCCTCGAGGGAATTCTTAGGGTTTGGAGGAAAGAGAGAAGGAGAATGGCGGCTGGTGAGAATCTCCGTCGCTCTAAAGGGAGCCCAAAGAAGAATTCCTTCAACAACAGGGGTTTAATAACGGGGGCTGTCGGGGAAGCTATTCTGCCCGCGAGTCTCGGGGCAGCAAGGCGGGGTGATACCGGTCAAGAGGGCAGACTAGACGTCACAAGCCATGACGGGATCCTTGACGCCGTCGGGGCCGAGAGACCAGAGGCGGTCGACGTTGACGGTGGGGCAGTAGAACTTGTTGCGGGGGTGGTGGAAGTAACGCATGCTGACCTTGCCGGAGTGTCTCGGGTAGCGGCCGTCGTTGCCCCCTCCGCCTCCGGGGATTTACCCCACCCCTTTTCTGCCAAGGTTGGGACCTCGGGAACAGAATGAGGCGAGATGGGCGAGAGCTGTTACACGCACTGGAGAATGCGATTGAGAAGGATAGAGACGGAGTTCGTAGCTCGGAGCGGTCTCCGGTTCGTCCTGCCCGAACCGTGCCCGCGATACGTGCGATGACGTGTATCTTCTTTTTTCCTGACCCACCGGGTCCTGTAATGTGTATTTCTGTTAAATGAAAAAGTAATTTCAGTACCTTGTTTGCATCTTATGTTAAATAGTTGTCTGCCGGACTTCTTCGTTTTCCTTTCGTTCTCTTTTTCTGTGTTACGTTGTTCCAAGGTCGTCGGCGACTTTTTCAGTTCACGTGGGGTCGTCATTTGCCGAGCTCCTTTTCGGCTTTTGTGCCGTTCGGAGATACCCACTTGTCGGGTTCGCCTGGATTCTTCTCCGCTGAAGTCGGGGCTAAGTTCGGCTCCCTTGATAGTTCGAACGGAGAAGCCCTCCGGGAGTTGGAGTAACTCGATTCTCGTAAGAGCCAGGGCAAAGTTTTTCTGCAATTAAAGTTATAAGTAAAGTCCGGCTTCCGTAGAAGTCCGGGCGGAGTTGTCCTGTAGCTATCGTTGGCGGTGGAGCCCGGCTCCCGTAGGAGTCCGGGCGAAGCCGTCTTAGCGGCGGAACCCGGCTCCCGTAGGAGTCCGGGTGAAGTTTTCTTGGCGGCTGAACCCAGCTCCCGTAGGAGTCCGGGTGAAGTCTTCTTTGCATAGGGACCCGGCTCCCGTAGGAGTCCGGGCGAAGTCTTTTTTTTTTTTTTTTTTTTTTTTTTTTGCGGTGGAACCCGGCTCCCGTAGGAGTCCGGGTGAAGTCTTCTTGGCGTAGGGACCCGGCTTCCGTAGGAGTCCGGGTCTTTCACTTTGCTCATGTCAGGACGAGGTTCTCCTCCTGTTCCTGACAGGGCTGCGGGGGCACATATGGGCGTTGCAAGGCCTCTCCCCCCATCCGGTCTAAAAGAACCGGGCCTTCGACTTTGCTCAAGTTAGGGCGAGGTTCTCCTCCTGTCCCTAACAGGGCTGTGGGGGCACATATGGGCGTTGCAAGGCCTCTCCCCCCATCCGGTCTAAAAGAACCGGGCCTTCGACTTTGCTCAAGTTAGGGCGAGGTTCTCCTCCTGTCCCTAACAGGGCTGTGGGGGCACATATGGGCGTTGCAAGGCCTCTCCCCCCATCCGGTCTAAAAGAATCGGGCCTTCGACTTTGCTCAAGTTAGGGCGAGGTTCTCCTCCTGTCCCTAACAGGGCTGTGGGGGCACATATGGGCGTTGCAAGGCCTCTCCCCCCATCCGGTCTAAAAGAACCGGGCCTTCGACTTTGCTCAAGTTAGGGCGAGGTTCTCCTCCTGTCCCTAACAGGGCTGTGGGGGCACATATGGGCGTTGCAAGGCCTCTCCCCCCATCCGGTCTAAAAGAACCGGGCCTTGGACTTTTATAAGGTTGCCCTCTCGTTTTTGATACCGTCTGCTTGAATTATCCTAAGACAAATGGGCATGCATTTTTTTTTTTTTTTTTTGGTCAAGATGAAATCACTGGTAGTACATCCGAAAGTTTTCTGAGCTCCACGGTCGCGGGAGGTCAGCTCCCCCGAGTTCCCTGAGATAATAAGTTCCAGGTCGGACTACTTCCTTGACCTCATAAGGTCCTTCCCAGTTTGGGGCGAGCTTCCCCTGGCCCTGAGGTTGTGAGACAGCAGCTCGTCGGAGCACTAGATCCCCTGCTTTGAATGCTTTGTTCTTCACTCGGGCGTTGTAATATCGGGCAACTTTCTGTCTGTAGGCTTCCATTCGAACCTGAGCAATCTCCCTCCTTTCTTCCAGTAGGTCGAGGTTGGCTCTGAGACTTTGCGCGTTTTGAGGTTCGTCGAATGTTACGACTCGTGCCGACGGGAGTTTAAGCTCGATCGGGATGACGGCTTCCGTACCAAAGGCTAGAGCAAAGGGAGTCTCTCCTGTAGGCAACCTCTGGGTGGTCCGATAAGCCCATAGCACATGATAAAGTTCGTCCACCCAAGTCCCTTTTGCTCTTTCGAGCCTGGTCTTAATCCCCTGCAAAAGGGTTCTGTTTGTTACCTCGGCTTCGCCGTTCGCCTGGGGATGGGCCACTGACGTGAATTTGTGGGAGATGTTTAGGTCTTCACAGAATTCAGCAAATCTGGCTCCCGCGAATTGCCGCCCATTATCAGTGATGAGGGTTCTAGGCAAACCGAACCTGCACACGATCGATTTCCAGACGAAATCCTGCACTTTCGCTTCTGTGATTTTGGCTAGTGGCTCGGCCTCGACCCATTTGGTGAAGTAGTCGATTGCTACAAGGAGGAATTTCCTTTGACCAGATGTCATGGAAAAGGGGCCAAGAATATCCATTCCCCATTGCGCAAAAGGCCATGGGGCGCTCAAGGGTGTAAGTTCAGTAGCAGGCTGTCTCTGGACGTTGGTGTACCTCTGGCATCGATCACACTTTTTGACATATTCAATTGAATCTTGGTGCATGGTTGGCCAGTAATACCCTTGGCGGAGTAGCTTGTGGGATAGAGACCTGGCGCCTAAATGGCTTCCGCAAGCTCCCTCGTGCATTTCCCATAGAGCGTAGTCAGCTTCGGAGGATTGGAGGCATCTCAAGAGAGGCAGGGAGTGCGATCTTTTGTATAATTTGCCCTCATAAAGGATGTACCGGGAGGCTTGATTTCGGAGTTTTCGGGCTTCTTTCGCATCCTGGGGGAGAATCCCATCTCTAAGATAGGTTATTAGCGGGTCGACCCAGCTGGGCTCGTGGTCGATCTCCATTATGAGTCGTGGTTCTTCCGTACTCGGTTGTTTTAAAACTTCAAAGAGAACGCCCTTTGGCAATTCGGCCAGAACCGATGTCGCCAGTTTGGAGAGAAGATCGGCTCTAATGTTCTCCGACCTCGAAATTTGCCTGATGTCGAAATTGTTAAAGGCAGGGATGAACTCCTTCACCTTTTTGAGATATTTGGCCATACTGTCCTCCCGTGCTTCAAAGCTCCCGCTGACCTGCCCCACCACCAGCTGGGAGTCGCTGTGTACCCAGAGTTGACCTATTCCAAGCTCCTTAGCGATCCTCAATCCTGCGATCAGAGCTTCATACTCCGCTCCATTATTCGTTGCGGGGAATTCGAAATGCAGAGCGTACTCCGCAACGACTCCCTCCGGGCTGGTCAAGATCAGGCCAGCACCCGCGCCTGCCATGTTGGACGATCCGTCCACATGGAGGGTCCAACAGTTATCGGACGAACTGGCTTCTTCGTCGGGGGAGTTCGGCTGAGTACTCAGGTCATCAATTTTGTTTTGCTCAGGTTCAGCCTCCTCGGGGATGGTGCATTCCACTATGAAATCCGCCAACACTTGGGCTTTTATCGTCGGTCTAGGCTTGTAGTTGATGTCGAATTCTGTAAGCTAGATGGCCCATTTCGCCATTCTTCCGGAGGTATCGGCTCGGTGTAAAACCGCCTTGATCGGTTGGTCGGTGAGTAACGTCACCGTGTGCCCTTGAAAGTAAGGTCGGAGTCTCCGAGCTGCAATCAACAAGGCGTAGGTCAATTTTTCTAATTTAGTATACCTGGTCTCGGCATCCCTCAACACGCGACTGATGTAGTAGACCGGTCGCTGGACTTTCATTTCCTCCTTAACAAGGACGGCTGCAAGGGCTGTGGGAGAGACTGCCAGGTACAAAAATAATTCCTCTTTGGGCTCGGGCTTTGCCAGCAGTGGGGGTGAGCCAAGATAGCTTTTCAATTCTTCGAACGCCTGTTGGCATTCAGGGGTCCAACAGAAGTTTTTCGGCTGCTTGAGAGTTTGAAAGAAGGGCAGACATCGTTGGCCGACCTTGCGACAAAGCGATTGAGAGCCGCAATTCTTCCTGTGAGGCACTGAACCTCTTTGATCGACCTTGGGGCAATCATATCTTGGATGGCACGGATTTTCTCCGGATTGGCCTCGATCCGCGCCCTGATACCATGAAGCCCAGGAACTTCCCCGAGGTTACCCCAAAGGCGCATTTGGTTGGGTTCAGCTTCATTCTATACTTTCGAAGAGCGCCAAAGGTTTCTTCGAGGTCGGTGACATGATTCCCGGAAGACCTGCTTTTCACGAGCATATCGTCCACATAAACTTCCATATTTCGGCCGATCTGCTCCTTGAAGATTTTGTTCACCAGTCGTTGATAGGTTGCACCCGCGTTCTTGAGGCCGAATGGCATAACCCTGTAGCAGTAAAGGCCGCGATTAGTGATAAAAGCAGTCTTTTCTTCATCTTCCGATGCCATCCTAATCTGGTTATAGCCGGAGAATGCATCCATGAAAGTGAGAAGCTCGTGGCCCGAGGTAGCGTCCACCAGTTGGTCGATCTTGGGAAGGGGTAGCTGTCCTTTGGGCAAGCTTTATTCAGCTTTTTGAAGTCGATACACATCCTCCACTTGCCGTTTGCTTTCTTGACCAAGACAACATTGGAGATCCACTCTGGATAATTGACCTCCTTGATGAATCCGGCCTTGAGAAGTTTATCCACTTCCTCGGCTATCGCCTTCTGCCTCTCTGGGGCATGACTCCGGATTTTTTCTTTTGTTGGCCGATGTTTAGGGTCGACCGCCAGATGATGTTCCATGACCTCTGTCTCAATCCCCGGCATATCCGCCGGGACCCATGCGAAAACGTCCGCATTCCTTCGGAGAAAGTCCATGAGATGCGTCCGCACCTCCTCCTCCAGGTTGGAGCCAATCAACACCACATGCTCCGCATTCCCATCATTCAAAGGAATTGGTATTAGGTCCTCAATCGGGCCGCCCCTCTCTTCAGTGAGGTCGTCGCGCACATCCAACCCGTCGACTGGACAAAGGTCCGCTTGATCGCTTCTTTGCAGGGCAATATTGTAGCAGTGCCTGGCCAGCGCCTGGTCTCCCCGAACTTCTCCAATCCCTTTGTCAGTGGGAACTTCAACTTCAAATGATAGGTTGAAACAATGGCTCTGAGGCATTGAGGCCGGGTCGGCCAAGAATTGCATTGTAGGCAGAAGGCGCCTTTACCACCAGAAAATTCACCAGGGCTCTGGACTGCTTTGGATGCTGACCCGCGGTCACAGTTAGAGCTATCGTTCCTTCCGTTGGAACGGCATCACCAGTAAACCCTATCAAGGGGAGCACATCGGCCTTAGATGACCGCCAAGAGCGGCCATTCTCGAAAAGGCACTGTAGAATAAGATGTCGGCGAACTTCCGTTGTCGACGAGAATGCGGCGGACGTCATAATCTGCTATATTCAAGGAAACTACGACCGCGTCGTTATGAGGGAATTGGACTCCCTGGGCATCCTCTTCAGTGAAGGCTATGGGCTCTTCAACTTTTTGCCGCTTGAGGGGTGCAGCTGATGTGCTGGTTGCCTCCGGCCGGGATTCTCCGAGATGACGTTGACGGAATCCGGCGAAGGCTGGTCATCCGGCCACCCTTTACCATCAATCATAGCCGGAGGTAGTTGTGCGGAAACCTCGCGGGAGGGCATCGGATGGGAAAAGAGGATTGGGTGCCGGAAAAG